>NC_051181.1:97235187-97400187 GCF_013339695.2 Rhipicephalus sanguineus
ACGCCACCCCGTTTTGTACTTCATTACACTGCCAGTACACAAGAACACCCGTTGCTTCTTTCGATGGTAGGTGCACAGTTTATTTATTTATTTATTTATTTATTTATTATTTATTTATTTATTTATTTATTTATGTTAGTTAGTTAGTTAGTTAGTTAGTTAGTTAGTTAGTTAGTTAGTTAGTTAGTTAGTTAGTTAGTTAGTTAGTTAGTAGTTAGTTAGTTAGTTACTTAGTTAGTTAGTTCGGATACACTGCAGGCACCGATAGGACCAAGTAGGTGGGCCGTTGGTAGTACTCAACATGCAATGACATATAAATACAATACATCACACAATAATGCAATCTACAACGAACTATAAAACAGATGTTTTCTTTAAAGCAAGTTTCCTTTTCCATGAGCCAGGAGAGCCATTTAATCGTTTTTCCCCTCGAATGAACCAAATCGTAGGCGTATCTGTTGGAATAGCACATAGTCTCCTTGCAATCATCATCATCATCAGCCTGTCTACGCCCACTGCACGACAAAGGTCTTTCCCATGTTCCGCCAATCAACACGGTCCTGTGCATTCTGCTGCCACGTTATACCTACAAAGTTCTTAATCTCATCTACCCACCTAATTTTCTGTCTGCCCGTCACGCGTTTGCCATGTCTTGGAATCCAGTCAGTTACTCTTAATGACCACCTATTATCCTGCCGACGTGCTACGTGCCCGGCCCATATCCATTTCTTCTTCCTGATGTCAACTATGATATCCTTAACCCCCGTTTATTCCCTGACCCACTCTGCTCTCTTCCTGTCTCTTAAGGTTACACCTATCATTTTCCTTTCCGTCGCTCGCTGCGTCGTCCTCAATTTAAGTTGAACCCTCTTTGTAGGTCTCCAGGTTTCTGGTCCGTAGGTAAGTAGCGGTAAGATGCAGCTGTTATATACCTTCCTCTTGAGAGATAGTGGTAGACTACCATTCGTGATTTGAGAATGCTTGCCGAATGAGCCCCATCCCATTCTTGTTCTTCTAGTTATTTCACTCTCATGGTTCGGCTCCGCGGTTACTACTTGTCCTAAGTAGACGTACTCCTTTGCAGCTTCCAGTGTCTCGCCACCTATCGCAATGCGCTGTTCTCTGCCAAGATTGTTCCACATTACTTTAGTTTTATGCATATTAATTTTCAGACCTACTCTTCTACTTTCCGCATCCAGTTCAGTAATCATGAGCTGTAATTCGTCTCCCGCGTTACTCATCAATGCAATGTCATCAGCGAATCGCAGGTTACTGAGATACTCTCCATTAACTCTTATCCCAAATTCTTCTCAATCTAGGGCCCTGAAAACCTCCTGTAAACACGCGTTGAATAGCATTAGAGAGATCGTGTCTCCCTGCCGTACGCCCTTCTTTATTGGTATTCTGTCGCTTTCTTTATGGGGGCACCTTGCAATAAGCACCATTTACTCACTGAGAGCACATTATAAGGCGTGGTTTTCAGCTGTAGCCGCGGAGAAACTCGTTGTTCGATATTTTCTTCACCACGCATCTGATGTTCTTGAAATGTATTCTATGAATCAGCCAGAATAGTTTCGTGTTTTGCAGTCTAGAAATAGAATTCAACTTGTAGCACGGTGACTGCACCGACTCGCTTATGCATTTCATTCTGTGTAGATAGCAATTGCCCAATAATTTCTTGCTTTTCGCATAAAGCGCTAATTGCTCGAACAAAAAAAGAGACTCATAAGCCGCTTCAGCGCCTTCGAGACAAGACGTCATAAGCATACAATATGGTCGATTCTTACTTCAGCACTTATATGCAGTCGTCTTGTGCATTTAGTCGTCGTTATTTTCTGCACTTGCTGATTTTAGGAAGCCTGTTTCTAAATCTTTGAGATCTAAGTAATTACGGTCGCATTCTAGGAATATTCGTTTACATTCGTATTAGTGTAACCTAAAATTTGAATTCTTTTTATTCTATAGTACTCTGGGAGTCCGCTTTTTTTTGCAATAAGGAGCGCTTAGCCATTTTTTTCAGGAGCGCTGCAATGTTTTTAGTAGAAATCACCCGACTGCTACGTCTCTAGTTCGTTTTTTTAGACGCGAAGCATCTCTTGCTCGGGGGTATGTCCCGCGGCCTGGCAGTCCGCACTCACACTATGCATGCGCAACTCTCCTCCTTCCCTCTCTCCAAGAGCTGCGCGTTACTCTCTCCACTTCTCTACCAGCACCTGCTTGCGCTTCTCCTGCATTCTCTCTTCTGCTCTCGCGGCGCATGCGCTACTCTCTTCCTCTAGTCTCCTCTCCTTCAAGTGGTAGAGCGCTGCGCGCGTTCTGTCCAGCGCTTGCTTCGGTTGACTCCTCTGAAATGCGGCCTCGACATGCCGAAATTCTCTCCTGCGCAGCGCCGCGACGAGCGCCAGCGCATGCGCGTCCCCTCCCCTCTCTCTCTTCTACTACGCTGCCTCCCTCTCGCGTGAATGTCGACCGCGTTCCCCGCTCGCCCTGTGAGAATTAACGGCCAGGTTAGAGGCAAGACACGACGCGCGGAGCGTTCCTCTTCGCATTCCACAATGCGAGGTTGGTAGCATGCCCGAGGTCGGTAGCATACCCAACGAACGACAACAGAACGCGATCGTGCAAGTGCTCCGGCTTCGCATCGCCTCATGGTCCCCTTTAGCGGGAGATGGTGTAATTTTGTTAGGTGGTCTTACCTTGTTCTTTTTTTTTTGCACGCGATGCTTGTGCGTTTTATAAGTGCGGTTGACGAAACCAAAACTTCAGATTACCACTGCACGTGAACGTTGTTTTGCACCACAACGCCACCCAAATCTGAATCAATTATTTTAAACATTCCTGCAAATTAGGTAATTATACCAAGGGAATTATAGACAAGTAATAAAGAAACCTATTCCAAGCACAACCGTCCGTCCCATCGATAAAAGAAATTTCATAAGGCTAAACAGTACACTTTGCTCTTTGCTATCATTTCTGTCTTTTCTCTCTCCCGTTTTCCTTCCTTTCCTTGCTATCATTCCATATTATACATGCCTACTCGGAACTGGCAGAAGTCATTATTTTATTTTGTTTTATGTTGGTTATGAGTTATTGAGAGGGAGCATACCACGTGCCGCAAATTAGGCCATTCAAGGACAAGGCGCTTGCAGTAATCGTCTATATATTGGGGGCAAAAATATTCCGTAGATATATCAGAGCGGAGAAGCGTTGAAATTCGAGCTTAATGCCGGATTCAAACTTTCGAGCAAACACTGAACTACGCTGCAGCTTCCGCCACATTCTCTGTTGAACCAATTCTCGTCGCTTCAAACCTCCATGTTGCCCTGAATTTGTCAACTTGTTTTAACCATTTCCTAATGGGGCGTATACTTAGTTTCATTTATGGTGACGTTACAAACGAATCGCTGACGCACGAAAGGAAGCATTAATCGCAAGAGAAAGCGACTCTAAGATGACGGCGCTGCAAACTTCCCACGAATAAATTATAATTGAAAGCTTTTTCTGTTTTAAAACGACACTTTGATATTTCTGTAGCTAGCACGCAAAATATATACGGCATAGCACAAATGGACGCGTAGCCCTGTACACTGACGCTTTTTTTGCGGAAATTGGGTTGGTTGCGTTTTTTTTTTCTGTTGCAGCACCGAGTACGCATCCCCCAATATCAAGCACCATTAATCAAGGAAACCGATGAACGTCACTGAAGCAGAACGTGCAGTGAGCTGGATACCTCGATGACCAACATTAATCAATTCTTGCTGGTTTCAAACGTTTAGTCCCCTGCAAAGAAAGCCCAAGCATACGAATTTATCGAGCTTTTTACTTTTAAGAGAATATCGTTCCAGAGGACCAGGTTAAGGATGTATGGTAAATTAAACAACTAAATTTGTGAAAAAATCAGTAAAGAGGCTTCCTTCCTTTTACAGTTTTGTTGAAAAACGTCTGATTTGAATCTGGACAAGTCGCACGCCTCAATTCATAAAATTTCTGGGTAAGCCACTCATGCCTATCATCGCGAAAATGTATTCCCCCGTATTAATATGCAAATATTTATTTTGCTCCTTAATTTTTAAATGGGCAGCTCAGGACAAACATTTATAAAACCCTAAAATATATACCCGGGTACCTGCTGCACTCACCAACATGAGAAGGTCTTAAAAAAAAGGAAACGGGCAGGATATCCATTCAGGACTTGTGAAAATGGCACCCTGGCGGGGCCAAATGACAACTACTTGTTATAAATAATTGCACAAACGCTATTCAACGAGCACATTCCAAAATAACAATCGTCATCGTTTACACTGCTTTGTCTCAAACCAGCCGACATAACAGGCATGAACGTGTTGCTCTGAAGAATTATTTCGTACACTCGTAATTCACTGTTAAACACATATGACTCGCCCTGCTGTAGGCAGATCTATATACTCACCAAGTATGCAGATGAGCATTAGTTCGAAAGGCATATATAGTGTTTTATTTGCTAAAACAGCACGCTTAAAACGATCACCGAGAATTACTGCGGCAGCCATTGCGAGGAACGACGCATCTGTGGATTTGTTCGGCTTAATTTTGTTTTTCTTATAAGAAGAGCTCCCGTTTTCTGCGAACAGCGGGGTGGGCCAGCCGGCGGAAGCGCATGCGGGCGTCGATTTACATTCAGTGAAAAAAAAATAGCGTGCTGTAAAACGTGCCGGTGCAATTTTATCGATCACGCGCGCACTTTAATACATTTATTCAACGTTGTGTTCCTAAATATTTCTTTATGATACGCTTCATAACGGTATCCATCTCGCATTTTCCATCCTTCTTGTCTTTCCTGTCATTCACCACGCACCTAGCATACGATACAAAGGATATAAAACCGCGTAAATGATATGGCCACGCCCGCTTCTCCTTTTATTTTGAGGTATTCGGGTTTGACCAGCAAGGACGCTTATCAACGCTCGACGCTGTCCGCGCCGCAGTGTTCGAGAAGCTTCGTGATTGTAGTAGATCGCTTTGTTAAGCATTGCGCGAAGGACGCGAATAGTCTAGATTATTCCAGACTTGCGCGACCACCAGTGATAAGACTGGAAAGTTCGATGCGTGATGTACAAAAGACGGCGCGGCCTAGCTATTGGCGGATTATCGACAGCCGACGCTCTGTTCGCCGCTATCAGTGTACAGCGTGTATTGCTGTAGGTTGACTTTACGTTTCACGGCCACAAGTTCGGCCAAATAAACAGTTTCATTTTGGACACGCCGCCTGCTTCCTTCGTCGGTGTCACGACCACGTGACAATATGCTTAATTTCCATCAACCTTTACTTTGGTCCTGGGCAATATGGTCTTGTTTAGGTGCCCTATACGCGGAATACATTTATGGCGTTCTATGGACTACGAAAGAAAGTTCGATTACCTAATGAATGTCGTTTTTTGTTTTACAGTTGTGTAACTACAGATGAGGAGTTCGCAGCCACGTGTATATATATCAAGGTAAAAAAAGGTGGATATGTTTCATTCAAGCTTGCAGTAGAGTAAATCGGTTCGCAGAAATATTTGTTCGCAAAGATATTGCGAAATAAGCTGATCCTTCACCAACTTGCTTTTTTTTTCTTTTTCCTATGTTCAGGAGACATCAGCGCCAACACTATGAACAATAATGGTCATTGCGAACTGTCTTTGCTCGATGTAAGGATGCCGTAAACTAAATGAGGAACACGTTCACGGAAGTAAAACCCAGCTTAAACGCCCATGACATCCTGGTTTCGGAACTACAGATTTTATTCAAATTAGAGAGTGTACAGGAACGTGCGGTAGGTGACTGATGGTTACAAACTTTTGTTAGGTCGAAGCGAAGGGCTACAGTTCTGGAATGATTTATTTGTTACAAATAACGCTCGTTCGCTTGACGTTCGCTTGATTCAGGCAGGTTTGATAGAAATTGCTATCAATATTTGAATTTGTGAGTGCGTTCGCTGATGAGGCCGTCGACATGAGGAGCTAGAGGACCGTCAACGACGCCTGTGCACAAGAGCTGCAGCTTGAGGACGACCTCACCACGGATGGAAAGTGGCTTATCTCAGGCGACAATTTTGCCTAATGCTCGCATGAGTGTAATGAGTGGTGCTGATAAACGCAACTGCTTGATACAAATAGTTCGTCGAAAACAGCTACTTTAAACAAGCCCTTCTCGAATAGCAGAAAAAAAACTGTGTTACATTTCTGTGCAGGTAAGTTTTAAGACAAACACCTAGCACAGCATTTTCTGTTTGCACAAAAGAATGTTTTCGGGTTGTCTGCGAAAAGGATATCTTGCGCGCTTTTATTTCTGGTCTGACTGCTTTTAATTTTGGTGAGCAGTAAATGTCCGCACACATGTTGAGGTATTACTGTGATGGACTCGTCTTTGTCACTCCGCACTCCTTGCCAAAAAATATATGCTATGGCATTTAGAAAAAAAATTAAGAATCATCTGTCGTGACCTAATACTAAGCCGTAACAACTTGTCTACAGAGTAAAGCTCGTGTTTTCGCGGGAAGGAAAAAAGGCCTTTCGGAAATATCTTAAAGGGACCGGCAACTGATTTTTCTCGACCCAGTTTTTTACGGCGCGACAGGAAGCTCGCCCTTCGTAGCGTTTGTAGCTGCAGGGGCTTATCCGAAAAGCACGTAATTTTATAAGCAGTATTTTTCGATCTGAAAGACTCTAAACAAGCATGGAGGCTTGCTCCATCAACGCGGAGAATTGATAGCGATGCCGCCAACCATTGTGAAAGCGGTCGTTGTTCTGCTTTCGCACGAGTTACTGTAATTATGCTTAATCACCTTTATTTTGAGCTTTCCAACCATTTTTGAAAATAGCAAGCTGTTACAATGAGATGTGCGGCTTTATACACCTTCCCGGTATTTGTACAGCGTTGTGTGCGCCTGCGCCCAAGGTTGCCTGCGCCTGTGTCATGGATGGCTTGTCCCAGCGTCGTTACTCTCTCGATACACGATCCAAGCCAAGTAATCGAAAACGTAACTGTGCATATGCACGGCCGCACCGAGTAGCAGCGCGCGTCATTTCTGAGACGAAGTGAAGGTAGCAAAACTATGTCGCTCCAAAATCTTAGCGACCTGGAAACTGCGTGCACGGTTGCATGAGCACGGTGAAACGTTGCTCAAGACGCGCTGACGAGCATGGGATTATTACGTCACGCGAAGGCAGCGCCACTTTAATGCATACTACTAACGCAGGCCTATATGTACATTATTGCAAAAATGTTCCAAAAGCCGGGAGAGTTCATGATTAAAATAGATACTCCGACTTAACACAACAAAATATAACAAAAAACTACACAGACGTTTCGCCACCAATGCGGGCAGCATCTTCAGTATGAACTGGCACCGAATGAGCGAAGGTAACCCAGTCTATTTCTAGTCTCGTATGCCTCTGTACACATCCGGTAGGGGGCCACGGTTGCTGTTGCACGCCGACCTGTCACGGCGGATGAACCACGACTCGAGAAGCTTTCTCTTGCCCCACCTTTGTTCCCGAGCCAGCGTCGTCGCATTACTGAAGTCGAAGGCATGCCCCGTCGTCCAGCAGTGTTCGACGAGTTCGCTCTTGGAATGTGTGACATGGGTGGCTTTGGCGACGTCCCCTTTGTGCTCTTGGAACCTCGTTGACCGCTTCCTGCCTGTTTCGCCGATGTATGTGGCCTCGCAGTCCCCGCACGGTACCTTGTAGACGACCCCGCTTTGATCGTTCTCAGGGGTGCGGTCTTTAGGCTTAGTTAACACGTTTCCCAAGGTACAATGAGGTCTGAAAACGGTTTTAATGCCCAGCGGACGAAGTACTCTCCGAACAGTCTGACACGCCCTGAATGTAAGGAATTCCTTACATTCAGGGCGTGTCAGACTCTGAAAGAAGTAAAAATATAAATCCATCTCTCACGAAAAAAAAAACAAGGTTGGTTTAGTCAGTGCAACGGACAATCATTACATCAGTAGAGTCAACTCATTTGATATTCTGGCCAGTTGTCGGTCCCTTTAAAATAAAAGTGCGCTGAAATGAAGTGACAAAACACGTTTCGTAGACTTGTGAAAGCAAACGTTATGACATCATCGGGTTTTACTAGTACTGGAACTTATACGAACAACTAGAGCGGAAGAGCTTTTCGAGAATATACACGCAGATTTGTTTTAGATCGCTTGATGACCTTAATACTTCCAATCGTTTTCGAAAGATGGTATTCATGAGCGCTGGAGGCCAAAAATAGCGAGCCGAGAAAATGACATAAAATAAACAGCTCAAAAGCCGATTGTAGATTTCAGAGGAAGTGGTTCGCTTAACTCAATTCCACGCTTGGCTTCTCTCTACCAAAAAGCTAAGCTCCAAAAATCCAAAACATTTTTTTTCATCTGTAACTTGTTCAATGGCCTCTTCGGTGCCGCAAACATCGCGTATACCTCTGTGAGCCATTCCGATGCGAAACGAATATGTCTCCGTGAATAAAACCACCTTCTAGAAGCGACATAATGACGTTGCGTTGGAGCTAGGAATCTGTGATGATTGTTGATGCTTCCAGAAACAAGGAACTGAGCTCCTGTCGTGTGCGCTTGCGCAACAAATTATTTCCGATGACACACGCTCCGGGTGTTAATCAACCATATGATATAGAGACCGTTTAAAGAAGCCAAGATCCGTGGACCACATAACATGCGTCGAAGGCGCAGATGGCGACGAAGGCGTTACTGATGTCTTTGAAGTCGACATGTCTGGGCCACCGCTTGTTGGCTTCATGTGCTCCACCAAGTACGAGTACGAATAGTAATCCCACTCGTCCATTCTATCGCCATTTTCACCCCTTTGTCCCTTTTACCCAGTGGAGGAAAGCAAATCGGACGACCATCTGGTCAAAGTGCCTTGCATTTCTTCTTTTGAATTTTTTAGCAACTTCTACGCAGTTCTTGTTTTGTTAACTCCATAACTTTTGCTGAATAAATATTGTAGCTAAGCCTAATATATAATGCGTGTTATCCCCGTCTGTGCGCCATTACTCCATTCAGTTCTGTTATGATTATTTGCAGCAATATCTGCGATTTTACGGCTGTTTGAAAATGAAAGTATGCGCAATAATGTATGATTCACTCACTCTAACGTTGATCACTGAACGTCATAAAATATACAAGTTGTAGTGACCGACGAATTACGCTCTGCTCCAGCCAATCGCGGGCATGCGATTTGACTACATTGGTAGGCGGAGACTACCAATGCGGTCAAAGCGCTGCCCGCGATTGGCTCCTAGAAACCGCCGCATACCTTCCACCGTCAGCGATATCTGCAATAAACTGAAACAGCCGCCCAGCCCCGTGTCTCAATTGGCGATGTTGCATGCTTCCTTCGGCGATAGCGTAATTTCCGCGACGGTGAACCTCGCAAAGTTAGGAGTGGTAAAGAAGATTTAGTACAATTGCCGATCCTCGTCACCTCGTTCTTCGCTGAACATGACATCAGTCAGCCGACTACAGACGACTGAACACAGGCGAATACAGGCTTTTGTTTTTTTTGCTGGATTTTCTATTGCACAGCAGATAACTTTCTGACCACGCACGACACCATTCCCCCATGCGGGCCTTACTCATAGTTTGGACGTACATCTCTCAAGAGCGTACCAAGGGGACCAATGCCGTCAGCTCGTCCACCTAATGGCAACCACAATCTCGACGTGACGACGAGCGTCCGCGCTCCATCTTCCTTCCAGGATCACTTGTATGGCTTTGGGTTTTAGCACTTCCTAGCGGTCAACTGTGTAAGCTTGTCTACAAATATAAATGCCCCTACCATGACATTGCGCAGACGTCGCCTGTGAACTGCTATCGCCAAGCCAGTCGAGACGCCTACGAGCCAATGCTGTCGTGGTGATGAAACTGTTCCACGTAGAGCGCCTGAAGCCATATTATGAGACGCTCGTCCTGCCTTGTCCATGAGCCTCCAGGATCATTCCATTTTGCGAAGGATAGAGGTTGCAGTACAACCAAGAACTGAGCGCTGCACGTTACATCGTTCCTTCAACGAAAGCGGAACTCATGCTCCCGTAGGGTGCTCCGTGCAAACGCGACTTAAAGCCTCTGCGCCTAAGTCATTCGATTCCGTCATGAAATTCATATAAGATGCATGCTTCAGGAGTCTTACGCCTCAGATAAAAGGCTTTCAAATAAAGAGGGCCTCAGAGGGGAAAACTGCAAAATCATCGAAGTGCTATTTTCACGTGATAGGTGATGCTTCGAAAGGAATTACAATGTATTTGCCTCTCTAATCCCCTTTCCCATTCCCGAAAACTAGGGTGGGCGACCATACACTTTTCTAGACAACATCTCTCTGCCTTGTGGTTTTGTTTCATTCCTTTCTCATACGATTGCATTATGTAGAGCTCGTAGTGTTATTAAGAAGATATATGCAATGAACAAGGGGCCATGGTGCCGCGTACGTGCTGGCAAATATGCAAAAATCGCGCTAGGTGCATGCGAATAGTAGCCGCCCCCCCCCCCCCCGCTAATATGATGAAGAGCGCGGGTGTGTAGATAAGCAAACCCTTTGCGTGGAATCTCGGTGCAGCGAATCTCGGAAACCTAGAGATAACGCTGCCAGCTACGCTAAACATGCGGATGGCAGTGCACACGAAAGCATGAAACATCCGGGCTCACTCAGCCTTTGCCCGTGCCGCAGATTACCTTAACGATAAAGAGCGCGGGCTGCCTGTGAACTCGAGGGAGACCACAGAGACGATAGCGGAGCATAATTAGTAAAAATGAAAAGAGCGCTATTCTAATATATGCTAAATAAATTTTCCCGGCTGGTTTTCGACATAAACGAGAGTCAGAAATGAGAGACCCGTCATTAAATAGCCGGCGAATAATGTTTTTCTATACTTTGTTATCAACGAGCCGTCTAGCATGAAATTGACCATGGTGCCTACCTTTCTAGATATTCGCCAATTATCCCGATCTCAGAGAGACACCTACACAATATGAAAGTAAAGGAAGCCATTCCACCTAACAGGATCCGACAGCGAAAAGAGCAGCAGCGTCATCCATCATACTGGTGCCTTGCTATCGAGGAGAGATAAGGAACAACCACGAGATCTTTTTAAAAGGCCGACAATATACGAACTAGATCCTCGTTGGTCTGAATATCTGCATTTCTCGGCGTGAAAAAGCAACTTATATGATAAATGCTATAAAAAAAGCTTATATCTACTTCGTGTGACCTGTTGGAGAAAATGTGGGATGTCTGCGTTGCTCGTAATTCAGTAAGACAGGTCTTCATATTTATGTGATCTGACGTTAGGCCACTAAAACGGCGACTGTGTTATTGTGCACGTGTATACGTTGGTGTTTTTTCTCATTATCTTGAATATACGAAAGAATACGATAAATGCGATTTCGCCCAAAAACACGTGCAGGAAATATTTTCGAAATTTTTCAGCATTGCCTGAAACCCAGGCCGTTGAATTGCCCAGACACAAACAGGCGTGCGTAAACGAGTAAAATTATATATGCTTGAATGTAAAGCTTAAGCAGAATGCAAATGTAGCTGAGGAAATTGAATTTTTCAGTTTTGTTACTTCATAAGAGCTAAAATAAGTGGCTGCCGTGTCAGTACCTTCGTAGAAAGAACCCGAACGGCGGCGGAGAGGCAAGACCTCGACGTCCCCACGTCGGATGCCTAGGCCCAGTCAACCAAAGTGCTGGTTTCAATAAAGGTTTATTTCTCCTTCTCCAGATTGAGCAGTCGAACGCGCGAATGCCTCCATCTGCGTTTTATCACACCACATGTAAACTGCATAAGCGAACAATAATCTTACACGCACAACCAAGTCAACTGCCATTATTGTTGCGAATGCATTCCAGATCATGAGATCTCATAATTATTCACACATTATAACAACTTAGCCGAAATTCGCTTTTCTATATAAATGTTCGAGTCAGCTCTAATCCGTGAAAGACAAAATTGTGAAGCCGATGCCCCCTTTCATCAGGCATTGTATTTCTCTATTTTGCAAGGCCTTCTAAGTATTTCTGTGTTGTATCATTGTTCTTTATTCGCTACTCTATGTTAGGCTACGAGTTGGTAGCACTGCTTTATTGTACTATTGCATACTGCTGTCGCCCCTTTCGTCAGACACTACATGTATCTCCTATGTTTCGACAGTTTACACTATAGTCGGTGACAGCCTAAGAATAAATATAAGCTCCGCCTACGAGGCCGCATTGCTCATATTTTGCATGCCTACGCGCTACAAACGAAGTAGTTCCTAAACAATGGCAATAATTTTCACGCATATAAACCTTATTTTGCAATACTGCACTGATACTGAAATAAAGAAAGCAAAGCTAGATAAAATAAACTGTGAAGGCACGGAGTATAGCGTCAGCATAACAATATAGCTGTTATTTAAATCGCACCCCCCGCCACGGTCATCTCGGAGTCTATACGAAGAAGTAATTACATCTCAAAAGCGATGTTTCTGAGCAGCACCTATTTTGGTATTAAAACAAAAAATGCCAGATTTAACATAAAACCTAAAATAAAGGAATCGTTATTTTATTGTTTCAAAGAACGAAACACGGACATTAATCGCATTTAACAAGGTCGTTTCTATATATATTTTTTTTTTTGCGAAACTTTCGCCGCCAGTTTTCTTCACTGTCTGCTGTAACTATGGCAACTGTGACTCAAAGGGAATTATGGCGAAGTGGTCTGAGATTGCCTTCGTGAATTTCGACTCTTGTGTTGCCGTTAATACCGCATTTGCCTCTCTAGTCACCGTGCTTGTCATCGTGCTTAAGCTAAACGCCAAGGCTTCATTTGACGTGTTGTTTCAACGAAATAAAAGCGTGTAGCACACATCGCGTTTAACTGTGGGAGTCATTGCATGCGTTACCGTTACTTTCACGCCAAGGAGATGTACGCGGCTAAATTGGAGTTGACTAAAAGCTTTACGTGGGATTGTTTCTCGCCTCGACAACTTGCACTGGCACTGCCATTACCCCTTAAGACTTTGAACGTTCAAGTTTTTAATTATTTATTATTTATTTATTACATACCTGCGTCGCCCCAGTCGGCATTACAGCAGGGGGGCACACTTTTACTGGAAGACCCCCCCCCTACCATAATATATATATATATATACACACTGAGGCTGCCATCGGTTGCCATACGACAAATAGGAAAAGGATATACGCTTCTCAAAAGACAGTTTATTTGTCAACGTTTTGATATCAAGGCAAATTTACGAGGCTTCGATGCGCTTTTATAGCATCGTCCTCCGTGCAGGTAGAGCAAGGAAAAGAAAATAAACAATAAAAAATGTAGAAATGAAAAAAATCAGCAGCCAAAAAACCACACATACACACTCGGACATAGAGAAAACACGCGCATCTTCGAAGAAAAAAAAGGAAGACATATAGATGTCTATATAGATAATATCGGTGGACACAATCAGTAAGTACATCCGTTTCGTACATTGTCAAGCCCCACCGCTCCGGCTCCCCCCTCTTCATTTGTTCGTGAAGCATAGTGAGGGGGTGAGGCTTCAGAAGAAGGGATAAGCGCTTAAACAAAAGGGTCTATGCACTATGAGCTTCACGAGTTTAATATAAACAAATTATCACTGCGTGATACATGCGCACAATACACGCGAAATGCAAAAAAAAACGCACGTTAGACAAAAACAAGAATTCCAAATATGATATCGTGAAGTATGATGCAACGCCATTAAAAACAAAAGCTTTTTTTTTTTACTCAATAATAGTTTTAGCGGCGTTACTTCAGTTACGATCACGATCCATGCAATCGATGTGCCACAGCGAGCGCATTATTTCACTGTTTGCAGACAACGATTACCTCGCACGGCGTTTAACATTGCAAGGCGTTCGTGCATCGAGCGTGAGACTTACGCGACGGGCACTTCAACCTAGCACATCATTCTGAGCCGGTGGAACTGAATTCCGTTAAGACGACGCAACTGCGCCAATAGGCACACGTCACATAATCACACACGCACCAGATGACCACATTATCTTCTTATAAAGCACACACCACTGCATATTCTCCACACCTGGTTTGTTTACTTTCGCAATGTGTTGCGCTAACGGGCTACGTTGGTGGCTTTCTTTCTCTCACGCTTCGTCCGTACATACGTCGTTTATATAGGAGCACAGCACGGCGCATATCACAATAGATCACCAAGATTCCAACGTTGCGAGCTCCAAGTAATACACACACACACGCGCACTTGTGGCAACGCTAATGCCATGGCTTTTGCGGGCGTTAAATAGTACACAGACGCGCACATTCCGACTTCACTTTCACCTCACTGCACACGAATGAACGCGACGACAATCGTCGATGTGGTGACCCTCTGGCGATATGCTTGGTGTATCCGAGCGATGGAGGGAACACACGCCGTGTTGCAACATGAAGCTGCCGAAACGACGGAACGCGCTAAAGCGTTGTAAAACACTCCGAGCTGCTGCCGCTTCGGTGAACTCCAAACGCGGCAGTCACAAGCTTCTACTGCATCGGATGACCACCTGCGAGGATGATGCTGGGTACGTACGAATAACAGTAGGAAACAGCTCCTTCTGAAAGAAACAAACACCTCAGGAAATTCGAATTGACGGATCTTGGTATCGGTGCAGCGGTACCTCGCCTCTCGTCGCGAACGGCGCCATGTTGCATTTTTCATTGGCTCGTCTTAACCGTTACGTCATGGTAAAGAGCGGCCGTAGTTGGACGCGCATAACACAAATGGACAGCGGTAGAGTGTACTTTTTATTCTTAGCTTGTCACCGACTATAATCATTTTGTTCTTCTTCTGGAGAGCACATGTGGTCCCCGCGCGACGATATGCTCATTCGTGGTCGTGTTAGAATGCTACGGTGGCGTTCCAGTGCGGCCGTGGCCCATTTGACCCGGTCACTCGTCCAAAACAACGTTTTAGAACCAATACTGTTTCGGAGCTCCGCTCGCGTGCCGGCACACGCGGCTGATGCGTGAACTTACGGCGCTGCTGTTCCATTTTGCTTCTCTTCCCGTGGCCCCCAGGATCGGATACGGCAACGCACCGTTGCTCTCAATGACGCGCTGTCGAAGCTAATCGCGGAGGCGATGTACCTGCCGCAGCGATCTCAGACGCGGGAGGAGTAGCCGCTTGAGACGCGTTGCGCGTTTCTCTGTGCTCGCTTTCTCCGTACTCCGTGCGTGATTGTTTGCGAACGACGATCGCTTCGGAAGCAGTTCTTTCGATTTAGCGTGTGTGAAAGGGACAAAGCTGAAGCATCTTGATGCGCGTGTTGCACTAGCCGCTCGGAAACGAACACCAGTCCTCAGTTCTCCAAATCAGAGCAGGGACTTGCAAGAAATATCTTCTGAACGCCTATCCCACCAGAATCGTGAAGGCTAACTTCGCTACAAGTCACCTAACCGCGAGTTCAGGGAATACAAATCAGGTACCTTGACCAATCGTAGTTCCGGTGGTACGCCTTTCTAAAGAAATCGGAACCAATTCGCCCGAAAATTAACCTTTGTTTTACGACTTGCTTAGCATGGCAAATCTAAGTACATGAGCCAGTGTCCATTTCGCCTCCGTAGAAAAAATGCGACCGCCGTATAGTAGTGATGCAGAACTATCGGTAAATTTACTATCGATAGTATCGATAGTTTCTTTGAAACTATCGATAGTGTAAACAAACTATCGATAGTACTACTATCGATAAACTATCGATAGTCGAATCGGTAGTACGATTGGTAATATTAGTAGCGATATTACTGCCACGCGTGTTTATTGCTTTGTTTTGATGTATTCGGGCTTCACCCACAGACTTTTAACTGCGTTGGACGCAGACCGCGCCGCAATGTTTGAGAAGTTTCGCGATTGTTTGACATTTTAAGCCTTTACGCGCCGGACACGAATATTCAAGTTTATTCCAGAGCTTACACTGGAAGGTTTGATGACTGATGTATAAAAGACGAAGCGTTCCACCGACTGTCAGATTACTCGACGGCCGGCAACTGTTCTCGCCGCAATCAATGCGCAGCGTGTATCGCTTGTATTCTTAGTTTTGACTTTCTGGGCGCAAGTTCGACCAAAAAAAGAGCTTCATATTTCCCAGTCTTGCTGCAGCATTCTTCACCGTCACAACCACGTGACAAACTATCCAAAGTGGTGCGAATCACGATGCTGTTGCTGGCTGGCCAAACTGCCAAAATATTTGCGATACGCAACCTAAACGAGACGGCACACGCCAAGGCGCGCGAGTTCACAAACCGCACCGGCGACCGTCGTCTATGGGGTAACACCAAAGACCTCTTGACCAGCTATAATGAAATTACCAAGGCCTTCTACCTGGCCCGCCGAACCTTTCCTCCGCCCAGCGACAAGCTGAACAGGACGCAAGCGGCGGCCCTCAGACAACTGCAGACGCACACGTACCCCAACCCCGCACAGTGTAACAGACTCTACCCATATACATACCCGACAAATATATGCAAGGTCTGCCACACTGAGGTCGCCACATTAAATCACATGCTCTGGGACTGTGACAAAAACCCGCTAGGTGCTAACTCCGGAACCCTTCCGCCGCGGTGGGCCGCTGCCTTGCGCAGCCCCAGCCTCGGCGACCAACTTTGGGCTGTCCAACAGGCCCGCGAGGCGGCGGTGAGGCAAGGCCTCGACGTCCCCACGTGGGAGACCTAAAGCCCAGTCGGCGAAAGCTCTGCCGGACCATCAATAAAGTTGTTACCAACCAACCAAGCCTACTGTAAGCTTCGCTTAACTTATGAGGAAATTTTTATCGAGAGAAATTATTTGCGCAGTGAAAATGGCGGCATATGTCCATCAATAAATTAATATTTAAACGCAACCAGTTACATCTTACAATTAACAAACTTAGTTCTTGATAATTTTTTATTTTGCAATCATCAAATACAATATAAAACTGAAGCCGCGCTGTTCCACCCCATGTAACGGCTTCCTTTCCGCTACAGCTTAATAGTCTGACTTTATGACCATGTGTCTGCGAAGCACTCTGCAGAAGAACGCAAGCATGTCAACTTTCTTGCCCTTCAGCCTGCTCCTCCGGCTCTACTATGTACCACGCGCGCGGGAAACCAAGTTTATGCTGCAGTGAGTTCGCGCTGTTGATTTAAAACTATCGATAGTACTTACTATCGATAGCACTATCGATAGTATCCTTTACCATCGATAGTTCGATAGTGACTCAGCTATCGATAGTATCGATAGTACCATCGATAGTTCTGCATCACTACCGTATAGTCGTGATCGATCCCGCAACCTTCGGGGCAGCAGCCGAGCACCCGAACCGCCGTAACCACTGTTCCAGCGTTGCGGCTAAACATAGGTTGACGGCAATGGAATATTCGTGCGAGAGGACAGCTAAACGTGTGAGATTGTGCCAATAATATAGGTCACGTTTGATTATTTTGCGTTGTTTATGGAGCATAGCTTGTGAAATGATCGCTTTTTGAAACAGTCGAGGTTACTGAAAAAGTTTAAATGTCGGACTCTCGGCTATCACGGCCGACGAAAGCTGCAGCGACGATGGATCACACGGGTGTTGTAGCAGACGACGCGTGAGGCATGATGTAAGATGGAACTGCAGCGCTGCTAGTTCTTGCGTCGGCCGTCGCGTCCACTTCGAAGAGCCATGGCCTCAGAGATTAGCCGGCGGTGCGCCGTTGCAACGCTGCAACGGAGCCGGCGAGTCCCGGCTGATTTCGTTCGCTGAAACCACGGCTGAGGACAGCATTTCCGCTGCGCGCGAATGCGCTAGTCACGTGGTTCTATTTGTATTTCGCGGCCTGTCTTTGCAGCTTGGAAAAAATGGTATACGTGAGACTTCCTTTATCACAAATAATGCAGTTGGAGTTTCTGAAGACGCTCTCAAACTTTGCATGTCGAATTTCTTGCCTAAAGTCAGTATTTAGCAATTTAGTTAAATAATCCTAATTAACAAATTCGTTAATTGCCAAACAAAAAATTGTCTGTAGTGCGCAAGGTGACTGTCAGTAATATCGTTTCTTGAACATCATTCTCGTTGAACCCGGCCTAACAGATGCAAGAAATGGATGACGAAACTTTGTAGAAATCGCATTTAGTGGACCTTTTTAGCTTGCGGACCAGCCTCCGTCAGGGTAATGCAAGAACCAAGGTTCTTGGATTCTCTGACGATGGCTGGTATCGAATTATACGATATATTGAACTAATTTCCGTTGTTTGGCGAGTTCGACATATGCGGATTCTAATGTACACGGCCCTCCAACATTTCGGCTCCATCAGAATGTTACCGCTGCGGGCGGGATCTAAACCGCGACCTTCGGGTCAGCAGCCGAGCACAGCAACCAAAGTATCCAACATGCAAACTCGCGAAGCCGAGGCAACGCGACAACGAAGGGCTACTACATGGAATGCCGCAAGGACGATCGTCGCACATTCGCAGCTTCGCTATGCGGCGAGAGAGAGAGAGAGAGAAATAGTAGAGGAATGCAGGGAGGTTAACCAGAAATTTGTATCCGGTATGCTAATCTGCACTGGGGTTGGGCAAAAGGGGGTTGAAAACGAAAGAGAGAAAATAAATAAAAAGGAAAAAATAACAATAACAGCCAAACACACACACGGCGTCCGATTCATAGGCGTTCTGACAGGCCAGTAGAGCGCAGGAATGCTAGTAGTGCTTGTAAAGCCTTCTTCTGCGACGTTATGTCCGGACGATGGCGTAGTAGTATTTCTTCTGATAGAGGTTGGTCGTCTCACTTGTTGAAAGCATGACAAAGAGAGTGTCTCTGTGTGCTATACTCCGGACAGTCACGCAGAACATGTCGAATTGTTTCTTCGTCGCCGCAGTGTTCACAGGCGGTGGTGTGGGCCATCCCTATGCGGAACGCATACGAATGGGTAAACGCGACGCCCAGCCATAATCTACACAGTACGGTAGCGTCAACTCGGTGAAGTCTTGATGGGAGTCGAAGGCTTAACGTGGGATGAAAGGAGTGTAGTCATGTATGCATGAAATGTGGCTTATTCTAATTAGACATGGTGCATTGGCGAGCGAGCATGCGGAGCTTCCGAGCAGCGTCTGTCATAGAAAGAGGTATCCACAGGTCGCGGTCCTCTGTATGGGCTCAACGGGCAGCTTGATCGGCCCGTTCATTGCCGATAATTTCACAGTGACTTGGTAGCCATTGAAATGTAATGCGGTGTCCTTTCTCGGTTAGGTGGTGTAACATCTCAGCAGTCTCAAATACCAGCTGTTTGTGCGGACCATGGTGTAAAGTCGACAATAGAGACTGCAGTGCCGCCTTGGAGTCGCAGAAAATCGTCCACCTTTTTCTCATATGGTCGTTAATGAAAAGCAGCGCGGCGCGAAGCGCTGTGAGCTCTGCTGCCGTCAACTTCGCAGAGCGGATTGGCCGTGCATCCTTTTTTAATTGCGCATGTTAGGGGGAAGATCTTTTCCGCCGGAATTTTCGAAGCTATCATTTCTTTTCCAAACCTCATAAAAAAGATCACCCCGCACAAAGTCTTCATTTAGAAAAAGTTTGTAAAACGATTCCGTTTCTGACATTTCACAAAAGGAAACACCGTGGAACTTCCCTCGTGTGTTATCAGTACATAAATCATACATCCTAATGGCTGAAAAGAAAGAGGCTCTCTTTCAAAAGCACTTGACCGTCGCGCTGGAACACATGGCGATAAGTTGAGATTCAAAGCGCACGTGTTAACGTTCTTGCATGCTTATCAGGGTCGATAAATTTCACGCTAAGTACCGCACCGTCTGAACAGCGATTGTCTGAACTGTCATCGATGCACCGATTAATATTGAATTACAGCGCCCGTTCTCTTTTTTTTTTCAGCGGAGGGCGGGATAAGGGTAGGGAAAAGGGGAGGGGTGATGTTTCGCACATGGATTCTCTGGGAAGCAATAACTTTTACCGCGTTGAAGGACAAACTCTAGCGAAAACGGCCAGAATGTTATCTGCCCCAGGCAATGCCTGGGTAATTTCATTGTGCAGCATTATCAAGAAGAAAGCGAGAACATTTGCGTAGAGGCACAGGTTGTAATTCGGACGTGTTTTAGTATTACGTTCATTAACGTAGAGGTCATTTACACACTTCAGTATACTTGCAGCGTATGTCGTTATGATGATTTGGTGCAGAAAAAAATATTTTGACTGTTTAATGATTTTGTACGTCATTCACTCCCGTTTGCATCACTCACTTCCGCAGGTTCGAATCCCCGGTCACGAGCTTTAAAACATGTTTCTTGTGAATTATTTTTATTTGTAGCTTTTATGTATATATACATACATATAGATATACGCGACATGACGGCGATGGCGACGGCTACGGCAAAAGCCGGGCGTTAGCGTCAATATAATTGCTATAGCAATAAAATATGACATTGTCTCGCGCAACTCTCGCGGACGTGAGCGCCAAAATAGTCTCTTAAGGCTTTCGTCTAAATATCAGCGCTAATGGGCCCACATCATTCAAACACAGGTCTGCGAAGAGGGGAGGGAACAGTGGCCGATGTTGATGTCAAGAACTTAACCGTTCAACGTCAGCACACGAACATGGCAGACAGGAAACGGCTGTAGGAAAACCAACGGCGGCCGCGGCCTGATGTTCGAAGTGCAAGCAGGGGCTGCGCTGACGCTTGTTTACCGCTGACGCTTTGCTTACATTACCGACTACGCGAGGGTTCTTTGACAGATAGGTGAAAATGAGGGAGAGGCCTTCCATAATGTGCTGCACTGTACCGGTGTGTGCACACACCAACAAGAGGGCACCACATTGCCTCGTGCACCTAGGCTTGTGGGTCCACATGACTGTGGTGTGTGCATTGAACTATAAGGCAGTCCGCAGAAGCAAAGCCGGGCGAGGGATGTACGCAGCGGTAGGACTTGAAGTGGTAGAACAATGAGGTCTTGTACACTAACTGTGGACTAATGCAGCAGTTTGAGGGTGCGCTTTTAAGTCTAGTATATTGTTTCTTTTTCGTCAATGGCTTGGCTAGACCATATTTTATTCGCAAGCTCGATGCGAAAGGCGTAGCCGCACTTCCTCATCATCATCAAAATAAAGGTTAGTTGTTGAGTATAGAAGCATTCGAGAATGCCTGGATAGGTCAAACCAAATTATTGTACGTATAATAACAGTGCAAAGTAACAATATTACCACGTTGTTGGGACGGTGAAGTAAGCCGAACACAATCTGGTACATACAAAGCTCTTTTTAAGGCGAAAACTATAGATGCCTCATTTGACCATCGGCGTCCCGCGTCGATGGCGCCTCGCGTCCCGCGGAATCGGGGGAAAATGATTAAAAAAAAAAATCATTCTCATGCGATGACGTCACCATATGACCTCATCATGACGTCTCAGATCGCAACATGTTGTGACGTCACCATGACGTCACAAATTCTGGCGTGATGTCATGTGACGTAACGCCATATGATGCCGTTGTAGCGCCCTCCTTTGGGCGGCAAAAAAAAATTGGCCGCGTATCTGCGTATTCCGCGTATTCGCTGCATTCCGCGTATCCGCGTATTCGCTGCAAATGTCGTCTAAAGACGATAGAAGAGGCGCTGCGTGAGATATGAACGCCATCTGGCAATACGTCGGGAAACGTGAATGCTGTGTTGCGGGCTGGTAGTCCCGGCGCAGCAGCAGGCGAAGACCGGCGGTGACCAACGCGACCGGCGGGGACGCCAGCCAGCCCGAACACGCGGTTTGGCGCGAAGCGCCGAAGCAGAAGAAACGTCCGCACACAAAGAGTAGTCTCCACACACTCTTTTATATTCACGTCGCCTGGGTAAAGCAAGAATGCCACAGCGGCGCCCCATGGCATTCGTACAGTGCAATACTGAACCGAAACCGAAACACAACAATGAGCTCGTGCAGAGGGCACGGAGGAAGCAAAGTTTCGGCGCAGTCGCATTTTCAGCGCAGCTTAAGAAACTAGGGTCTCTAGAATTACGTATCTATGTATTTTCTATTAAAGGAACACACTACCTAATGCTTACCTAGTGATGTTGCACCTCAGATATGCGTAATGTTTGCTTTTTGATCAACAATGTACACAAGTATGAACCTAGTCAGCCGTTCACGATGGCTGGCCTTTAGGCAAGTGCTTCAACTTTGGCTGAGTGGCTGAATCGAGGGACGTGCCGACAAACAGAAAGACAGACAGAAAGACAGACCAAAATTTATGCGTTTAAGTTCCCCAAGAAAGACTATCGTCTTTAAAAACGAGAGCGCGCGACCTCAAGAGAAGGAAATGAAGACGGCGCTTCGCAGTGGCACGTGAAACCAAGGCTCGTGTTCCCTGCTGGCGTCGATACTGGTTCAGCCCTCTTGTTCTTTCGCTCCTCTGGCATAAGCCTACACCGTCATCATATGACATCTTAGCTTGGTGAAAGGTAGGCTGATCACGGAGGCAGTGCAAAATCAGGTGACGTGCCTCCGATCTTGGTGGCAGCGTGAAACGACGCTAGGTGCACAACACTTTCCGAGGGTGGCGGGGCAAGATCAATACATATAGGGAGCCTTACATGACCGGCCAATCATTTAGGCTTCCTAATACATCTATTGAGAAGAAAGAGAAGATGGCTTCCGCCTTCGAATCGTCTTAGGGGAATGCGCAAGGGACCCTGTGAGTTTCCTGGGCGAACTTGTGCCCAGTAAAAGGTAAACTCAAGGTACAAGCAATACTCGCTGTACAATGATATCGGCGAGCACAGACCTCGGTAGCCAGCAATTGATTAGCTGGTGAAACGCGTCGGTTTTTATAAATGCAGGATTGAAGAATCCAGCGTGACCGTTCGTGGCCGGGTTATTTAAAAAAAAAGCAGAAATAGGGGGGTACTTCTCTCGTGGCACAGTCTTAAGGAGAATTCTGAAGCAAACCGGGACGTATCCGAGCCGTGGTTACTCGTGTAACAGCCCGGACACATGAAAATAGAAAAAAGAATCGCGTACAGCAATTACAGCAGAAAACTCTAAGCCTCGCCTTCAAAATAAATGTAGGTGAGTATATTCGGACAACGCTGACTTTCGCACCTGTTCATGCTGTAGTGCTAGAAGACGCCTCAAGGCGCTGCATTGTTCAAACGTGTTTCAGCATGGCACAAAAAAAAATAGAAAGAAACGGCCAACAAGCTTCAAAATGGAGGAGCCACTGGCGTCAGTCTTCTTCACCACAAGCTGGGGAGCCTTCATTCGCCTCTCCTGCCCTGTGCGTCTCGTTACACTCTTTACTCATTACTTCCCTCATTACTGTGATGTGTACAAAATGTTTTTAGGGGCGAAGCTCCTTAAGGCGGCACCCACTCGTCCCTCGTAGTCGTAGTATTGCGTAACCAGTCGTAACGCTAGTACCAGATCTTGACCTCCAAGGTGGTGCCGGTGAGAGATTTTTCCTATGCGTTGTTGAACAATAAAAAATTCGCTGCGTGCGGGTTAACTAAAAGCCGAATTCTTCTGTCTCTCATTCCCCATTAGCAGCCATTGGTATGTTCCAGTAGGAAACGTTAGTAGAAGTAGAAGTGTAATTGTTAGCTAAAAGCCGACTTCTTCTGTCTCTAATTCCCATTAGCAGCCATTGTTTACCTCCAAGGTAGTGCCTGGTGAGATTTCTCCTGTGCGTGGTTAAACAATAAAAAATTTGTTCAAAACGCCGTTGATTGATGAAATAAACCAACGAAAGACGCCAGATGTTTTCTAAAAGCAAAATGAAAGAACGCCAGATGTTTCTAAAGCAAAACGAAAAGACGCCAGCTGCTTAACGAAAGACGCCAGATGTTTTCTAAAGCAATGGTTTTCTAAATAACGAAAATTCACAGCGTACATGTAAAATTAAAGTGAGCTGCAAGTCGTCATAACTCATCGAACCTTTAGTATAAAGGCGCCCGATCTCACGTCGGTGATGATGTACTGGGCAGAATTCCCGGAAGATTCACGGTTTACCGATGAACCTCCGCAGCTTCGCTCACTCATCATCATTCACTCCGTGGATATGCTGTGATTTTTTTGCCTGATCTTCTATTGTTCTCAGTGTACACATTCTCGCGGCCATGGCGGCTGCCTTTCGATGAGTGGCAGAATGCGAGAACACTTGTGTACCTAGATTATGTGCTGAGAGAGAGAAAGACAGTTTATTAGAAGAAGATGCTGAGAGAGAGAAAGACAGTTTATTAGAAGAAGATGCTGAGAGAGAGAAAGGCAGTTTATTAGAAGAAGATGCTGAGAGAGAGAAAGGCAGTTTATTAGAAGAAGATGCTGAGAGAGAGAAAGGCAGTTTATTACAAGAAGATGCTCAGAGAGAAAGGCAGTTTATTGGAAGAAGATGCTCAGAGAGAGAAAGGCAGTTTATTAGAAGAAGATGCTGAGAGAGAGAAAGGCAGTTTAATAGAAGAAGATAGAGAGATGGGCCTCAGTTTCTCACTACAGCGTGCCTCGTAATCATATTTTGGTTCTGGCATGCGAAAATACAGAAAATTATCATTATTAGTGTAATATTCTATGTACGAGTTACACGTCTCCACTTTGAAGAAAGCAGCTCGAGGAAGCATCTTGTCGACGCGTCTTTTTCTTTTTTTTTTCGTATCTGTGGGAACAAAGTAAGAAGCTACATGAAACGCCGCCTCGTCGCGAACACGTCTTTGAGGCGTTTGAGCGAGATAAGAAGAGCGACGTTGAGCGACACAAAACGGAGAAGACGAACACGATTAATTACTTTACTTTTACAAGCGTTACGTTGAAGTGTCATTAGGCGTCAGCGTTTTGCCGTGTAATTAAAAGGGACATTGAGCGCGAGTGGAGGCGTTTATTTTTATCATTGTTGCCTCCACCAACACTGATAAAAAGTCTTCTTTGGCTTCACTTAATACGTGGTCGTGTAATGCGTGTCAGAAATAATTAGGTCGACAGCCGCTTCCTCCGGCGTGCTGTCAATACTCAACTGAACGGCACGAAAGACACGCTCACGACGGCTCATATCTAGACGGCATTGGCTGTCTATTTCGAACAATATGAAAGTACGTGAGCCGACGCTCCCCATACAGCTATGTCAGCGGCGGCCATTATGACTCTTTTATTCCCTAATGCCCCCTCCCTCCTAGGACTGATAACGGAAACCCGGCTTTTTGTGGTTAGGTGTCTACTTTGAATGTGTGTGTCAGTCTTTGAACGTCGACACTCGTTTCCCACAGCCACGAAAGGAAGCAAGACGCTAGAATGAGCGCCACAGAACTGGCATACATGGCGCGGAGTGATGACGTGACAGGCATAGGCGTGCGCAGGGTGCGCCATCAGGGGGGGGGGGGGAAGGTTCGTCGCAGCGCCCCCCTCCTCTAAGTCCATGTACGGGGCAGATTTTGCGCCCCCCCCCCCTTTGGTGACTAGAAGGGTCAATGTACGGAGAAGATTTCTGCGCCCCCCTCTTAGGTGATTAGGGGGGGGGGGCGGCCCCGCTGCCCCCCCCCCCCTGTGCGCACGCTTATGGTGACAGGCACCGACATGTTGCACCGTCCTGAGACTACAACCAATTTCTTGTTGTTATCTTTCCCTTCGTTCAGACGAAACGGGAATCGGTGTTTCCCGAAAATGCGGGATATATGTGCGCAGCTGTTCCAAAAATAGTGAGTGCAGAAAGTGTTTTTCAAAAGGCTTTTTTGCCTCAAACTTCTTTGCCACTCGCTGCGCCTGTTATCACAATCTGCCGGTTGCGTAGCTCATTTTATCCCGCATATTGAGCAAGGATGCGCTTCTCTTGCTGTCAAAACTGACACTAAATTTAAATTTCCTCGTAGTTGTTACCGTCTTCATCGTCTTTGTAATTAAATTTAAAGTTTAACAAGAGTTATGAGAATGAGCGATATGGATGCCGCGTATTGCGGACCTGAGCAATATAGCACTCGAGGGTGGGCCGCGAAAATCGCGGTTGCATGCGTTCTATTAAGCTGTATATAGGCAACGTCATCAAGTCTAAACTGTCGCACTGTGCACGAAATTGGAAAGTAAATGAAATAGCATTCGCTTTGAGAATATTCATTTAGAAAATGCTCGAGCGCATACCGCAATTTTCAACTGCTACGCACCGAAACCGACTTAAAGCGTGAGGTTCAATTTTCACGTAGTTGAACTTTTTCTACCTGTAGCTGCTCAAAAAAAAAAAAAAAAACGACGCTGCATATAAGGCTGTAAATCCAAAATGTCGTACAAGCCAGCAGCTGTCGCTTCTTTTGCTCTCGCAGTATGTTCATTAAAACACGTTTTCTTTTTCAATTTAAAATATGCCAGGAGGATTTGACCATACGACTTCATTGACTCCGCGAACAGGGCATAGCGCTACTTTTACTAATAAAATTAGTAAATATACTAGGTCTAAAACAGGCAGAAAGAACTTCACGACACAGAAATCATTCATTGGAAAGGTAGTGATGGATCTAATGATTAATGAAAATACAGAGAGGGCACGCAGACGAACAGAGGTAAGGTAAAGGAAGGACATACATAGATAAATGGGTAAAATGGCATCGGACAAGAAAAAAAAACTGAGAGGAACAGTCAGCCACAATGCGAGTTGTTGGGCTAAAGATTGCGCGAAATACCGAGACCGTCGCTCCCTTCCGCAATACTGCGGTATTGTGGGACATCAATATCCCGAGAGCAAGCCTCAATGGTTTCGTCCAATGGAGAAGAACTGCCGCGACCACGCAAAGGCAGGAGCTCTCTTATAACGACACCGTGGTTCAATATCTTGAGGCTTTGGTGCCTCACTTTTGTGCCGTCCTATTTATGAGTTTTCCTCTGCATTTCTGGCTTTTATGCTTAGAACACAAAAACGCAAACACGCGTGCACCCTTGCAATTTTTTTAATAATATCGCGCTAGCGTCGACCCCAGGATATAGTAGTGTCTAATAAGGCCAAGCAGCAACGAGAGCAGCGATACGACGATCAGATACCAACCGTTCTTTTCGCACACATGGTGGCGCTGATAACGCTGACAGGAGGTATGCATATTCAAGTAAAGAGCGTAGCAGACAACGCTCGCACTCGAACATGCTTTGTGCGCTTGCGCATCCTGCATCAGCGTTTTTTTCACGCAGATATTAAGCACTACCATGTCCTCGGGTCAACACTCGTGCGACAATATTTAAAAACTGCAAGGGTGTACCCACGAGAGTCCGTGCACGTGCCTAGACCAATATCTCTCCAAGACTCTTAAGCATAGGTCGGCAAACTCACTCATGAGTCGACTCACTCAGATTCACTCATACTCAGATCGAGCCGTGAGTCTGAGTCTGAGTGAGTCCGGGTGAGTAATATTTTAGTGAGTTTGAGTCCGAGTGAGTCCGGTAGTGAAATATTTCAGTGAGTCTGAGTCGGAGTGAGTCCGGTTGAGGAAAATTTCAGTGAGTCTGAGTCCGAGTGAGCCTCAAGCGCAAAATATATTTCTTGAGTGAGTCTGAGTGAGCTCCGCACTCTTTTGACGACCTATGGTTCTTTCTAAACAACTTCAGCATTAATATCAGCCTTATGTCGGCTCACGTTTATACGCCCGTCGACTCACATGCTTCAAAGCACTAGTGTTCATACGCCAGCTCAATATTAGATGCAATCCGGTGGTGGTGGTGGTGGTGGTGTGCGGCGTGACCACCCTCACTGCGCATGCCCATACCCTCTCCACTCACTCTCTCTCCCCCCTGTCCACTTTCCCTCTCCCCTTTCCCTCTCTACTTTCCCTCTCCCCTCCCCCTTTCCACTCTTCCTCTGAAACGCGGGCTAGACATGCCGAAATTCTCTCCTGCGCAACGCCGCGATGAGCTCGAGCGCATGCGCGTCCCCTCCGCTTCTTTCTCCTCTCCCACGCTGCCCCCCTCTCGCCCGCCTGTCGACCGCGTTCCCCGCTCGCCCTGAGAGAATTAACGGCCAGGCTACATGGAAGATACGACGCGCGTAGCGTCCCTCTTCGCGTTCCACGACGCGAGGTCGCTTGCATGCCCAACGAACGCCAACGGAACGCGATCGTGCAAGTGCTCCGGCTTCGCATCGCCTCATGGTCCCCTTTAGCGGGAGATGGTGTAATTTTTTATTGATCATCTGAAGGAAAATATTGTAGCACAGAGCAACACACGGACAGACAGAGAGGACGGGACTGGCGCTGGACGGGACTGGCGCCTCTCTGTCTGTCCGTGTGTTGCTCTGCGCTACAATTTTTTCCTTCAGAAGTCATGAAACAACTAGCCCAACAAAACGTATTGCTAAGCTTTATTGATCAGATGCGTGAGTTGCGGAGGGGGGGGGGAGCAGGTGACACTCCCCGCCAGCTCTTTCACAGGTATTTCTTGATAAAAATATTTCGTGTGAGTAATCTCTTTCAATAAACATGTCCTTACTGGATTGCAACCACTGATAACTTATATTTGAAGGTACGAGATTGAAAGGCACCAAGTAGAGCACCATTTATGCGAGATATTGACGTTGACACCATGGTTGAAAAAGCTAATTATGTGCTAACGGACTCATGAGTCGACTCACTCAAGCTCACTCAGACTCAGATAAAGCCGTGAGTCTGAGTCTGAGGGAGTCCGAGTGAGTAATATTTCGGTGAGTTTGAGTCCGAATGAGTCCGGCTTAGAAAAAGTTCAGTGAGTCTGAGTCCGAGTGAGTCCAGTTGAGAAAAATTTTGCTGAGTCTGAGTCGGAGTGAGCTCTAAGGGCAAAATATATTTCATGAGCGAGTGTGAGTGAGCTCCACATTTTTTGCCGACCTATGCTCTTAAGGAAGGTTTGTAAGAATGTTGAAGCAACAAGCTGACGCTGGACAATGTTATATCAAAAGATATTGCAGCACCACTCGATCAATCAATCAATCAATCAATCAATCAATCAATCAATCAATCAATCCATCCATCAATCAATCAATCAATCAATCAATCAAAGGCTATTTATTTTCATGAAGAAAACTGCATACATACAACGATTATTTGGACCGATATCCTGAAGTGGCTAGTGGTTAGTCCAGTACATGCTCAACAGAGAATGTACATGTCAGCTAAGAGGAATGAACAATTTCGTATATATACATGCGTATAGGCGTGTAGATTTGATCTTGCAATACATATATACTCATCAGCTGTAACGTGTAGCTTGTTCTAGATATGTATTTATTAAAAAGACGACAATGAAAATCAAATCAAACACTTTTCACCAACATGCACTTATGTTTACATGTCTTGAATTGATAGAAAAAAAATGGCTTGCAGGCTAGGCTGAAATTACCTGCAGTTTTAATCTCAAGGGGTATCATGTTTCATATTTCATATGCTCAGCCAAATGTGAACGCGAGTCCAATTCGATTATACGCATCACAAATAGACATAGTGTATTTGGCATTTCAACGCCTCCGATGAAGACCCGCATGAGAGGCGCATTTTATGTGCAAAAACTACATGCCAGGACACTAATGATGTTTTTTTGTCCATCCATCCATCACAAGCTCTGCTGTGACGTGCTGGCTTCGTTGCCCAAATTGCCGTCGGATGGAGTTGGCGTGCAACACATTATAAAAAACTTAAGAGAAAAACATGGATATATGGAACCGCGCTTATGGATCTCATACGAAAAAAAAATGTAGTCCTCATCCGTGGCTGGAACCTGACAGCGACCTCAAATGCTTTTCGATTAGCTTTGGACTACTTGTACTCACGTTATTGTTTGCTTCTTTGAAGCAACGTTTATGCAGTGAAATATGACCACTTTGCAAGGAGGAGCATGATTAGACCGATGAATAGTTTTAAATGCGACCATTGCTTTGGCAACCAAAGGCACTTTGCCAGTCTATCTATCTATCTATCTATCTATCTATCTATCTATCTATCTATCTATCTATCTATCTATCTATCTATCTATCTATCTATCTATCTATCTATCTATCTATCTATCTATCTATCTATCTATCTATCTATCTATCTATCTATCTATCTATCTATCTATCTATCTATCTATCTATCTATCTATCTATCTATCTATCTATCTATCTATCTATCTATCTATCTATCTATCTAGCCGCCTGCGTCTTGGCGCTTTCGTGGTCGTCTTCTTAACTTGGTATTGCCATAGGAAAACGTGAGCACATGGTAAACGTGATTCTGGAGTCATGAAATGAATAGCACGACATTCGTCATCCTTTTCACCAGTCATGTGTGGTACATACCCGCATACCGTGGCGCGTGGTATGTGGCACAGAGGATCGCAGCCTATGTCAAATCAGACTTTGGCAATCCTAATCCAGTAGCATGAAGACGGCCATGTCACAGAAAATTCGGAGCCGGCGTCGGCAGCGTTTCGACGGGTAATATATCCCAGTAGAAGGAAAGCGTAAAACATATGGCTCAAGCCGGCATCGAACCCAGGCATTGTGTATGGCAGCCAACTATTATACCACTGAGCCACGTCAGTGCTTGAAACAGCATCGGAAAACGACCGCTTACAAGTGTCATGTCGGCGCAACGCTAACTGTGGTTGCAGTGTTGGCTAACGTGTAAGCAGCGGCTACAGGATAGCGCTTGAACTCAGAACTGAAGCACAACAATTTGCATACTAGAGGCCAAAATGTCATTTCGCGTAACGTCGGGTAAAGCGAATTTCACTCGTGATACAGGAATTATTAATTACCTAATGCCGAGGGATAACGAACAATACTGTGGGCGCAGCATCTAGCAATCGCCTCCGCGCGCGCTGGAAGGCTGTGTTGCACAGCTCTGCCCTTGTCGATAAACCTTGGACTGTCCAGTGGGCCCAGGACGCCACCAGGACTCAAGAACTCCTGGCCGTCACTTACGCGGGATCATTTGCCCGTCCCACAAACTCGCAGGACTTTTCATTAAAGGTTATTTGTACGTATATAGGCACGTACTGCACTCGGGCGTCAAAATGAGCAGTACTGCTTAAGGTGCGGCTTGGGGTGTCTCCGACTGTATATTTATACTGAAGCAAGCTCTGGGTACGGGCTAGTGGGTATTTCATTTCAAACTGTGATCACAGCGCAAGGTAAGACACGAGACAGAGAAGAACAAAGAAGGCTTCTTTGGTGCTGCTATAATCTCCTATGGGATGTTGGAAGTATGCGCGACCCCCCAAAAATACTTCAGTTCTAAATGCCCCGTCGTGATCTCAACAACCTTGTTCATTCGCATTGCAAGAACCTTGCTGTAGAAGCACGTCGGAGCAGCCACTGCGAGGTTAAGGAAACGAGAGACGAGAGTAGTCCTACTAGCCCATTGTGCCACGGCTTAAGCTTACCCGCCCAGAGGAACTGCCATGGCAGCCAGCTGATGGCACTGACGAGATCACCGGCATTCTGCAGAACACCCAACGTGTGACCCAGCTGCTCCTTAGCGAGAAGGTCGCATTCAACTCTTGTACTCTCACCTTTTACACTCGACAATTTTTCTCGCTTTCGTTGAAGGAGATTAATGGTCCGAAGCGACCTTGAAATACCACAGTACAGGGGGATGGCCCACAGCACTGTGCCTGCAGTCTCCCAGCGGCTGCCGTCGAGAAAACTATTTTTTGTTGCACAACCACGAGATGTGTTCGATGGGATAAAACACTTGGTCAACAATGTTCTTCAGCACATTCAACATCTACAGCGTGGAGTCGTTCTCATGCTTTCCAGTACCATAAGATAAACTGTACTGCGACATTGGCCAGCCGTCAAGAAGCCTGTACACACAAGGCGACAGTGGCTGAACTCCGAGCTTGCGATTCTGAACTTTCGTGACAAACTTCCTTTTGTAAGACCGCTGCTCAGGAGACAAGCGTAACCCAAAGTCCGAATGAGTACGTCCCGGCCTCCGTACTTCTTCAGCATCTTTTCGAAGCTCTACATCACCAACGATTTGTTTTACAATAATTATTGATATTAAAAAGGACTAAACGTGTCGTTTCAGTCCTTGCACGTGCACAAGCTGGTGTGTAAAAAGTCTTCGTTGCTCTCTGTCTTACCTAGCGCTCTGATCACAATTTGAAATGTATATTTATATCTTCCTCGGTGTTTATTTGGGCGTTGGTAAAAACCAAAGAGAGATGTACTCGTGCCTTGTCACTTTTAGTTGGACTCAAGCGGGTATTGTCTTGTTTGCAGGTAACTTTGCAGTGTTTATAATTGTGTTTATGCCGTTTCAATACTTAACGTCTGGAAATTAGGATGAATGGCTTTACTCTCGCCTGATGAAAAGTAAGGTATGTCAGTTGAATATTTGCATGCATTTTTCGTGCGATTCTTATTTAAACAAATACAACAGGCTAAGAAATCACTACCTTCTGACGGAGAGATATGGAAAAAAAGTGGTATGACAACGTAAGTAGAAACGTTTAAACTGTATTACATATGACGTTATTTTTCTTTGTTTCGCCAGAGTCTTATCTACAGCGTAATTTCTAGCTTAGTATATCTCGGTGCTGAATATTTATTTCCATCCACTCTGCGAAGAAAGATTCGTTTCAGTATTTGTTTATTCCTAATTCCCTCCCGATAATTTAAGTTTGCGTCCTTGTTTTTTCGAGTACTTAAGCTGCATCAAACCATAGCCCGGTGATCAGCTTCTGGTGAGCAAAAAAATACACACCTTTGTGACGTACATTTGGACATGAACGCCAGAACGCAAGCAATTTAAGTAAAACCAAGTAAGAGCTCAAAAAAGAATTTATGGTTGAATCAGTGCAGGTGGCACGAGCATCATTTCTCCTATACGCGGCACAGGCTCTGTACATTTCGTGCTAAAAGATCAAGCACAAATTAAAAACGTAGACCGCGTCTTCTTTCTCACGTATAAAAAAATCTCACAAAAATTTAATGCCTTTAACTTTACCACTACGACCCCTTGCAAACACACCAAATTGGATCGTGTTGCGTATCCAGACAGCAAATGAAAGACTTAACACAGACATACCGCCGTGAAAATGTACGCATTTTGCAAAAACACATTTCTCCCAAATACATGGACAGTTCTGAGAGCAGTCAGAGCGGAAGCCGACACTCGTTTCAAAGACTGAATAAATGAAAAAAGCGAGCCACCGAAAAAGGCACTACTGAAAGGTTGACGACCTGTTAGTGTACCGCTGGGGCCGCTCTTCCAAAGTTTAAAAATCTCCAGAAAAATATAAGCGAGATCATGTGCCCACCATACATTTTTCATAACTTCGTCCTAACAAGGTATATATCGAATTTAATGTCGAGAAGCAAGAAAGTCTACGGGCAGCAGAAATACGTGGAAAGGCTGGAGGATACCGCTGCCTCATTTATCTTCCATCAAGCGCACCGCATTTTATCCCGTTCGAGTCTTTTGAGTCACGACTTTCGCAAATAAAAAAAATCGCTTGGCGAAGAAACATAACACTTAAGGGTGGAGGTACGGGCAAAATGCAAAATGCTCGGCAAATGCATCGGCAAAATGCTCGAAAGCTGAAAAATTTGGAGAGCCGATATACCACTCGTCTTAGACGGAAATTTTTAAGAACCCGCGCATAGATAAGTGATTCATGTGGAGTAATACCTCATGCCAACACAGAAGGGCGCATAATAGACGTCTAAAAATAAGTGAATATCATTTTAGGAAAAAAACTGTCATATGAGGAAAGAGGAGTAGCGGGCACGCTATAAGTGCTAACCTGTACTCTGATGTATTGATTAAAAAAGAAGCAAACAATTGAGAGAAACAATAGCCTGCACGCCACTGCGCTTCACCGTGTGATCGCTTTTGCGATGAGCCCTCTCTTTCAACAGCTTGAAGATTTTTTTCTTCTCGTTTTATATGTCAATACCACCATGTCGTTAATGCACACCTTGAATTTCGTGCACATCCAAATGCGCGTACGGTGAGTATTCTAAATTTGCGCAGGATTTAATAAAAAGAAAGAAAGGCTGTGTGTTATGAAGCGGAAAGCCTGATCGTCGTGATGATGAACATGAGAATAATCTCCCAGAAAAAACGTCAGGCCTGCGCGGAAAGCGCAGCACAGTCACAGCGAAAGCTGGAAGAGCGGCATTTCTAGAGTCCGTTATAAGCTATCCTGGTGGTCACTAATACAATTACACTAGCAACGTTCCCACTACGCCACAAATAAATTTTTGTGAAGTTGGGAAGCACCCACCACGATTTTATTCGTCATTCTGCGGAGAAGCCAGGTACCATCTGTAAGGCATCATGTGCACTTTGGTGATGTGACTGCTGATGACGATGAAGAATTATGGTTGAGCCTTTTGTAATGGGTTGGAAGCTTTAAAGGACCCAGTAGTTACGTAATTCGCATTGTGTGACGCCCGGTCGTTATTTCACTCACCCACCACGCTTTATAACATACGTTTACGTGAGGAAGAATCACGACGACAACCGGCATCACGACCGTGGTATTCATCATTGCAATCAGGGTATTGACAATGATACACATATTATCGTCATCAATAGACTATCCAATCTCCACTGCAGGATGAAGTCTCCACGCCTCAGATAAGCCGCTCATGTCCACTATTGTTCTCTTAATGTCAACATGAATAGCAGCTACTTCTGCTTGTCCTCTGATTTTTATGAACGCAGTAATCTCTATAACGCAATACGTAATTTCCTTTATGGAAAATCAAAATAGCAGACCCAGAAGAACCAGGAGGGATGAAGTATTACAGTGATAACATAGCGCTTCTGTGGGTGTTTAAAACAGCTACGCGCGGATCCCCGCACCAACCATGGACGTGACATGTACATCCAAGAGGTCATTTGTGTACTTGCTTCTGCTCGGGAACATTTATTTTTCTGTAATGGGATTTTGCAAACCTGCAATAATAATACATCGCAGCTGGTGTCCCAGTGTATTATTTGTTCATTATTTGCTTGAAGCTTTGTGCATTATTTGAGGCACGTCTGTTCAGAGCCCTTACTTTTATTATTAATTCGACAGTACATTTCGTCGAAATTTGCGCTTGCACACCTAATGGTGCCAATGGTTACCTTTCGGCAGAACAGGAAGTTCTCGCCTCACTAACTGGTAATACGAGCCAATCAAACAATCTTGCGGGGGCTTACTCTATTGCACGTGTTTTCATCGCGAGAGCCTCGTTTGCATTTTTCATGACATGATAGCACAAGCAAACTGTTTGCACGCGATGTATTATTAAAGAGCACTAGAATAATTCGGAAAACAGCCAAGTTTAAAGTCACGAAAGGAGTCCATTAACAAAGTGTAGCTGAGGCCTCTGCCTTGCACCAACATATCTTTAAAGGGGTCTTGCATGTACTTTTCCAAGTAATCGTCGAATGCCTTCACGAAAATAGCTTATTGCCTCACGAATAGGCTACCATAATTTATATTAGGATGCTTCAAGTACGAGCGAAGCTACAGAGATCTGTCGCACGCTTGAAGCGTTTTCTCTCTCCTTTCGTACCAGCGAACGCTGTGAAAGCAAAGCAGGGAGGGGAATGACTATGGCACAGAGTTTCCTAAAATTAACTAGAGGGGACTCTGGCGCTGCGATCGTTCAGCCACCATGGGAATGATGGGTAGTACACGGATTTGCCTAGTCTTCGTACTTGCGGGCTTCGAACGCACTTGTGGCTTTGTTTACTGCTGTGTTTTGGTTTTCTTTGGGATAAAAGAATGGATCGTTGTTAACTTCGTGACCATATTTGAGTTGGTGAGCTTAAAAAAGTTAAAGCAGTGAAGTGGAACAGCTGACTTTTGCTGAACTTCGTTTTGCGACAAAGCGGATGCAGGCGACGCGGAGCCAAACGGAGCCGAAAGAACGAAGTCTAGACAAATCCGTGTGCTCCCCATCATTGCCATGCTGGCTGAAGGGCCATGCGTTTCAGCTCCCATAGACACTAGCGCCAGAGTTTCCTCTAGTGTATCTATATGAAAATCTATGGACAAGGGGGCCTGAAGCCGGTCTCTTCGTCAGCGCGCGTCATGACCTTGAGCACTTCCTTTTCTTTTTTTTTTTTCGAACGTGCGGCTTACCTTCAGTGTGATCGCGAGCGCTCTCTGGGGCACGCGGCGGCATCTCGCGGCAGCCACATTAACTATGCAGCTCGCGATGCTAAAATCAGCCAATCGCCGTGGACATTGGGTTTATGGCGTGGTCACTTTGCTTTATGACATCATTTGGTGACACTCGAGGGGAGAGGGAACGATTTCTAACCGACTTTGAGAATTGATTGTAAATTCCAGCACGCGTGCTGCGCTATAAAATTTGGCTCGCGTGTTCTTAGGAGCGTCGACTACCGATCGGCAGCGTTTTCTAACCGTGCTCAAAAACTGTTGCAGGGCCCCTTTGAACGCAGTTGATAAAAAATGCTCGTGACGGCATGCTCGAAAAGGAGTATTTCAGTGATGCTGCGCTGCGCATAGCGCTGAAATGTTTTTGGCTGTCGTCTTCTTAGGAAGGCTCATTCGTATAAAGCGTTCGCATATGAAATCATTCAGCAGTATACTATGGCTTACTTTTATCAACCTGTAAGTTCGTCCAACATTCACATTGTTAAAATTAAATTTTCACAAGCACCTAGCCGCGACGTTCCACATGGAGTGCGACTATTATCGACGAATTCTAATGTATGCGCATAGTGCAAGAAGGCGAGTACCGTAAGGAAAAAAATTGGGGCATGCTTAAGCTTCGCCTTTAAGAATTGAACGCGATAGAATCGCCCGGTCTCCCTCTCTCTCTCTCGCTCTCACACACACACACACACACACACACACACACACACACACACACACACACACACACACACACACACACACACACACACACACACACACACACACACACACACACACACACACACACACACACACACACACACACACACACACACACACACACACACATTCGACATACTATAGTAAAGGTAAAGGTTTCTGCCCTCTTCAACAGCACTTTTATGACAACAGTTTACCCACTACGTGTGCGTAAGAGAATGCGCGCACTAATACGTACGCCCTTTGTAATGAGAGGCATGCTTTAAACCAGCAGCAATTGCGCGCGTGATACATTTTCGAATTTGCGATGCACGAATCACGTGTTCGCAAGGGAATACGCGCAGTAATGTGTGAGCCTTTTGTAACGGGTGGCCGGCTTTAGACCACCAACTCTTTATGCAGTTCACATGGTGTGACGCCCGATGGCAATATACGCTTGTACGCCGTTTTACGGCGATATTACATCTTGTAGAGTGACACCTGACACAGGACGCATATGTTTGTGACACATTAAAGTTAATTTGAGTGCCGTTCCAAGCAATGGAGCAACGCCACTTAGACAAATTTCGTCAAGGCCTGGAAGCTGTTCGAGTGACGTGTCGCTAGTGGGCTGACGCTCGACCTGCGTGAGCTACGGTATTCATGCTCTAGCGGCCGTTTAGTTTATTTAATATACACCGAGATCGGTATGGCGGGACAGGAGTGTATGACAAACAAGACTCATAGACTGTAACATGTAAGTTGTGACATGCATGTCATGTAAGGCTTGATTTACGTGACACACTCTTGGAGCGCTCGCTGCCGTTTCATTAAATGTATGATACCAAAATTGGTAGAGCGTGACATGGTTGTATGACGAACATAAATGTCAGGTTGTAACGTAAAAATCATGACAGTCATGCCTCGTGCGGCATGACTTGCATGCCACGCTCATGGTGGGCTCGCAACCGTTTGGCTAGGAAGATGTGTACCAAAACTGTTATCCCGTGACGTTACTGTATGAGGAGCATAAGTGACAGGTCCTAGCATGCAAATCATGACATGTTTGTCAAGTAAGGCGTGACTTATATTTTCTAAATACACTTCCGGCTGTTTCGCTAACTGGATTTATACCAAAAGCGGTAAGACGCAAAATAAGTGCTTGACGAATATAAATGAGCAACCATGTATTGTATATACCAGAATGTAAGTTCTATAGCATGGTATTTAACGAAATGTGCACGACAAACATTCAATAGTGAACCCATTGTTATGACATAAAGGTCCTCACTTGCCTCAGACAAATAATGCGATATATGCAGCTCCTTGCTGACTGCTACGCATTACATCAACTCCCACAGTGCGTGGCATGTGGTGACTTTTATATTAGATGCGAAGTATCTTAAGGCGGAGCTCAATCCGGTGGTGGTGGTGGTGGTGTGCGGCGTGACCACCCTTACTGCGCATGCGCATACCCTCTCCACACACCTCCTCTCCACTCACCCTCTCCCTTCCCCTCTCCCCTTCCCCTCTCCACTTTCCCTCTGCCCTCCCCCTTTCCACTCTTCCTCTGAAACGCGGGCTAGACATGCCGAAATTCTCTCCTGCGCAACGCCGCGGTGAGCTCGAGCGCATGCGCGTCCCCTCCCCTTCTCTCTCCTCTCCTACGCTGCCCCCCTCTCGCCCGCCTGTCGACCGCGTTCCCCGCTCGCCCTGTGAGAATTAACGGCCAGGCTAGATGGAAGATACGACGCGCGTAGCGTCCCTCTTCGCGTTCCACGACGCGAGGTCGGTAGCATACCCAACGATCGCCAACGGAACGCGATCGTGCAAGTGCTCCGGCTTCGCATCGCCTCATGGTCCCCTTTAGCGGGAGATGGCGTAATTCGATTGGAACCCCCGTTAATTCCGTGCCAAATGTTCTAATAATGAAACACAACGCATGCTTCAAAGCATATAAATAAGCATACACATCTCGTCCCGATTTTGTGCTTTATTTACTGCAAACGCTTGTGCACTCATTTTTTTGGTGAGCGTGGAAAGTTTCCTTTTCCTGGTTGTGTCTTCTCTGTCTCGTTGCTTCTCGTTAAGGCGTCGGCGAAAATATTTCAGCAAGATGCTTGTGCTGCACCAGAGTACACGTTTTAGCAGTAGCTCGCTGTCATGGCCATTTTCACATTCATCGAAGTCTGGGAACTCTTGATCTGCCAACAAGTCTAGTGTTAAGTCCGTCGCTATCGATGTACCTCCGCCAAAGTGAAGCAGCAAAAGGTGCTCATTTGCTTCCACAACATGCCAAAACGCAGACGGCGAGTTTCTCATGTAGTGAGCCAATTCTCCTACGTTATGAACCTTGTCAGCGTCTTCCTCAGTACGCAAAGTCACAAGAGATTCCCCTATGGCTCTTTCCTGTGCGGATGCCTCCAAACGTTGTCGCTTGGAGTCCGGGTCATCGCGTCTGTGTTTCTCTTTTGATAAATAACGAGGACACCGAGGAAAAACGCATGGAATTGCTCCCGGTCGAAGCCGCACACGCGAAATAGGTACTGTCACTTCACGCCCGGTGCTATCGTCCGTGTGGCTTACTTCTCGTAGAATATCGTCCGGACTGAAGTGTTTTTGGCACACCTGCAAGTGACAAGAAAGTGACAACTTTACGATTCTCGTTTCTGCAGTTCACGCTAACATACTGCGAAACGCATGCAGGAGACAAAAATGAAACGTAATACCATCATACTACGTGAAACAGTATACACGAAAAACGAAAGAGAAGGTGTGCATTTACCTTTGAATGCTTTGTCGGGCTGGAATTATCCCTTGGAATAACAAGTATCCATGCCTTCCGCGTGTCTTCATCGGTTGGAAATCCAAATACGTGTACATTGGGCTTCGAGTCGTAGTTGCCACAGCAATGTGGAACACAACACTTCCCTGGCATAGCAGCCTAGTCACTCAACGACCAACACGCGCACAAGCACAAGCAGCACACATCACAGCTTCGAAGGAACCGACGGCACTCAGAGCAACGTAGCATTAGCGTTTTCTCGCACTGCTTTCAACTTAATTCAACTTTGGATGGCAGCCAGCGCGTGAGAGATTCGATGCACGTCCAGCTTCGAACACTAGTCATGCTGAAGTGACCAAAACGCCGATGAGAACGCGCCGCCGAACGCGGGCGTAGGTGATGATCCGCCCCCAAGCACAGCGCACAACGCAACCAGCGTCGCAGCCCCGTAGCGATGCATGAGTGCTAGCGTCCGCCAAGCAAGAGCGGCCCACTGAAAAAAGTCAGCCCACTACCTCTGACGACGCGTGACAAATGGAGTTTAGCTTCCCGGCCTTCACGAAGTTTCTCTAGGTGGCGTTGAATGGAGTAGCTGTGTGGTAAAACACCTCCTGGCCACGCAGATGGCCTGGGTTCGATTCTCACTCGAACCTAAGATTTTTCTAATATATCTGTTATACGAGATGACGATTTCTCGCTCACAACCAACGACGCCGACACCGACGCCGACACCTGAATTTCTGCGTTAGTAGCTCTTTAATGTCATCGCGTTAAAATGGAAAACTAGCGTGGGTCGCCAGCGCTACGACGCAAACGCAGCGCTGGCAACAGAGCAGCATGGCCCGCGTCTGGCATAACTTTAATTTCGCCACGTGTGGCGTCCCTTGCGTTTCACCCAACGCCGCGTGCGTTTGTATTCTGCCGTTAGTAGAGAGTTTGAGAATTGGGGCCCCAAGGAGCTTGGGGACCCAAGAAGCTTGCGAGCCATCAGGGCGCATGCGTAGAACCCAAGCCACTCTTGGGCTCTTGCGCTCGCGTTGACCCGAGACGCAAAAATTCAAAGCTAGCGTGGGGCTCCAAGGCGTCTTGGGTCACCAGCGAGAAGACACAGACGCAGCGCGTGCCACGGCGCAGTATGTCCCGCGTCTCGCATGATTTTAGATTTCGTCACGCGTGGCGCTCCGTGCGCTTGACCCAACGCAGCCTGCGTTGGCCCAATTCTCAAACTCTGCTGATCATCCGAACGCAAGAGCAGGCTGCCCAACGCAGCTTGGGGGCCCAGCGTCTTGGGTCCCCACATCTTAAACTCTCTAGTATTCTTGAAAAGGAATGAGGCATGGCGTAAATAGACAGATTTAGTTGAGCGCCCGCAACAGCTCTGCCGACGCAGCCTGCCATTGGGAATGGCTGGCAGGCTGCGTCCGTAGGGCCGCTGCGGGCGCCCAACTAAAACTGTATTGTCTGAGGCAGCGGGCTGCGGAGCGAGGGGTCGCAGGCTCGAAACCCCTGTCAAGTGCGTCGGAATTTTTTTTCTGGATTATTTTTATTTCTGGCTTTCATTTATATATCCATACATATACATATCCGGGGCATGACGGTGACGGCGACGGCAAAAATCCGCCGAGTGTGTCCATACAGTTGCTATAAAAAAAATTCCACGCACAAAGAATTCAAAGAAAACTTACAGGGTACTTGGGGCGCAAGAAACCTCAAATACAAAAGCCATACGTTGTGGCTGGACGCTTGAGCTTCACCGTCAAGAGTACAACGCGATAGCGTAATCGGTCCCCGTGCACACCGCCTTCTCAACTGCTAGCCTAGCTTCGGTTCTCGGTGTATACCTCAACCATGCCGTAAGGAAACGAAGAAATGTGCGCATAACATTGACTGTTTAAAACTATCTTAGAATGCCTACTACACGTACAGTCGTTAAGTGCCCACTACGTCATAATTCTTCCTCTTGCGAATCAGTGAAGCGCCCACTACGCATCCGTAAAGGCAACACGCGAACCTACGCAGCTGCTCACTTTCTTGGTGCTTTTTGTAGCCGATGATGATTTAACATATTTTAGCGCTTTGTAATGGGTGGGCTTTTAGAACACTCACTCGTTACGTAAATTACTCGTTTTGACACCTGGCGCGATTCTGCGCATCTGTCACGCAACATTACATGCGTTAAGGAGACTCCTTCCACTGCATGACATTAATATAGTGTTTTTTTTCTGAACCACTTTCAAGCAGTAGCGTTGTTCTGTGCTAAAACACCTTCATCCACACAGACGGCATGGGTTCAATTCTAACTCGAACCTAAGATATTTATTTTATTTGCATATTTCTAGATTTTTCGGTCACGTAAAAGATGATTTTTTTCTTACAACCAACGATGCCGACACCGACGCCGACACCGAAATTTCTGCGAAACAAGCTCTTTACCGCTATCGTGTTAAAACTCACAGGGTACCTCGCGCGTAAGACACCTCGAAGACAAAAGCCATACGTTGTGGCTATATTACCGCGCAACTTTGCATCACGCTTTTTTATGTTTTTAGCCGTGCGAATGACGCAAAGGAGAAGTGATCGCGCAGCTCATGTGCCTACAGTCATGAGGCACGCGGGCGATCATGTGACCTAATGTAACCCACGCCTGCTTTTTGTCGAGGGGCGCTGCGCATAAGCTGTCGAAGGCTTTCTACCTAAAAACAAAAACAATTGAAAATTCACAGCACATCCACTTGTGAATGATGATGAGTGGGGCGAAGCTCCGGAGAGAATCATCGGTAAACTGTGAATGTTCTGTGTAACGCCCCATCAATCATCATATGAAGAGTGAGAAACACTGTGTATATTACAAACATGAAACTTTTATTTTTCTTAATTAGATGATGCTTGGCTTGCGTTGTCCTTTCATTATCACCGCTTTATGGTGCGTGAAGTGAAGGGAGAGCGGTTCTTGTACGGGTTGCAACTGGAAATTAGAAAATACCAGGTCTATACACGTCCCTCGGATGGTCTTCTCGCCGCAGCCGTGCAGCTTGTCGAGCAGCTTGGGCCTCGCGGGTTCGAACGGCGGAATCTGCTTCGCGGCGTCGACGTGCAGCTTCGGCCTCGCGGGATCTCACCTCAGGATTCTGTCTGCAAGCGCGCGCTGCCTCCGCCTTCCGTGCCCTCCGTTCCGCAGCCTTGTCTTCCATCTGGCGACTCCGAGCTAAAGAGAAAGCGTGCCAAGAGGGAGCCTCATGGCGCGTTACTTCTGAAATGTTGTCTTCGGGTGTCCTTGAAAACACGAGACGTAGTAAAGAAGAAAGAACGCCACACAGACGAACACGCACGAGAGTCTCACTCGTCAACGTCGTCTTCTTCTTCTACTGCATACCAGAACGCGCGCTTCTCACAAACTAGAGGTGGCTACTACAAACCTACAAACGGAGGATGGACAGACCCACGGCATAAGGAGCTTCGCCCCTAAAAAACTTAAGGCAGCTTCGCGAAATTGGTGCTAATTCTGAAGGAGCATCGGTGTTGTTCGACCTTTCTTGCTTCTCTGGATTGCTCTCTTTTTTTCTTCCTCTCTTTCTTTCTCTTTCTCTCTCCCTCTCTGTTTTTTTCTATCTTATCCTTGTCTCTCTTTTTTTTGTATTTCTTTCTTTTTGTATCTATTTCTTTCCCTCTCTTTCTATTCTCCATGTTTCTATTTTTTGTATTTCTTCTCTTTCTTCTCTCTCTCTCTTACTTCTCCCGTCTTCTTTCTCTCTCTCTCTCTTTCTCACTTTTTATCTTTTTTTCTATCGCCTCCCTTTCATTCTCTATGTTTTCCTCCTTTTCTTTCTATCAATCTCTTTCTCTCTCTGTCTGTTCTCGTTCCCTCACCCATCCGAGTTGTTGCATCCCACGCAGGAAAAATCGCTGCAGGGGGAGAGCACGCGCCGGGCGCCTCTGTTCGGGGAGCGAAGAAGAAGATGAAGAAGAGAACGCAGAGAGCGGAGTTGTTTCCTTGCACGAGGCTAGGCGCAGCTGTGCCATGTGGTTACTAGGCGGAGCGCAGTGACGTCATTGATGATTGCGATTTCTTGCACGCACCTTGAAGCCTAACCTCGAGCTCGAACGTTCCCGCTGTTAGAATTGCGAGTACATGGGAGAGGCGTTCAGGTCGCAGCACCTCGAATAGGCCGGTATAATAAGTCCAGTCGATGACGTAGAGCTATTTCTTCCAACAGAGGTCGGCTGTCCAACTGGTTGATGCAACGGGCAAAACATTTATCTCTATACATTGTCGGGGCGCAGTCACACAAAATATGTCCCATCCTTTCGTCACTGCTGCAGCGGTCACACCCTCCGTATAGATTCCTATGCGGAACGCATCGAGATTTCTTCTGTCGTGTGTCAAGTGTGAATACTTGGATGACATTAAAGTGCTTCCGTGACGTTTCACGTGCACAAGCAATTCGTGAACTTTCTTCCTATTAGTCAGAACTAAGCATAATATTACAATAAAAGGAAACTAGCGTGCTTCAAGTGTCGAGCTGTGACACTTGATAGTTCGCGCTCATCTTCTGTTTGTTCGTTTAGCGGCGTCCCTTGAGCTCGAGTGACTTTCGTACGCTCCGTAACACGAGCGCGGACATCACGGTGAAAGCTTGAAACATCCCTCTTCCCCTCAACACGAGAAAACCGCATGAGCAGACAGCGGAAGGGCAAGGTTCTCCCTGCGCAAATAGAAGAAGAAGCGAGAGCGAGCTCGCCGACGACTTTTAAATGCGCCCGTCGCGCTCCTAGCGCCATCTTGTTGGTAATGAAGAAACGCTTATTATCGCCTGCCGTCTCTGAATCCGTCCAGCGGTAAAGGGTGTGTATATAACGTTCGCCGTTAGCTACGTGGAGGATCTGCGTTTCGTGGCGTAGTGGTTAGTGCCACTCGCTGCGGAGCAAGAGGTCCCTGTTTCGATTCCGCGCTTCGGAAGCATTTTTCTGAATTATTTTTCTTTGGGGCTTTTATATATATATATACATACTTATACATATACGGTGCATGACGGCGGCGACGGCGACGGCAAAATGTAGCCGAGACTGTCCATATAATTGCTATCGCAATAATATCAAATCTGTGCACCTAGAAAAATCGCTTGCTGTAATGATGTTCCATACATTGCTGCTTGATACATTGTCGTGATGCTACTGTCCAATATATACCAAAAGCAAGTGGAAGATCTTTAAGTAAAATCTTCAACATAAACGCGTGACCCCTCCCTGAAATGAAAATATTCTTAAAGCCATTACTACAGGCGTATAGAGTAGTCATTTTCAGATCCGCTCGAGTGGTCCTTTAAAAGCCCATTTGATATCTTTTGTATATTTAAAAGGCCCAACGAAAATGAAAGGATTATGTTGTGATAGGATCACCTGAAGCTTGAGAAGAGGGAAATAAATTCCGGCAGTGTATGGTCCAGATATTCCCCGGTGCGAGACCCGCACAGGGTGCACGAAATATTCCCACCCTTACGCGAATGAAATATGTGCGCACAAAGCTTGGAGCCAGTGATTTTTTCTTGAAGAGATGACCGAAGGCTTTATCGGCCCGTGGCGAAGGCGCGGAAGAGAAAGAAAATTCCGAAGTTGGCTCATAAAGGATGGTGGGCTCAAGCGGACGGGCCATTATCGTGAAATGCTCTACTGACTCCATCCCCTAGGGAGATTACTAATTTCCCCGGAAATTTTCGGCGATATATCAAGACAGCCTGATCAGGTTCTTTACACAAATAAAGGAGTACAAATAAGCGAACAAGCGAAAGTGAGAAAACAGGGCATGCATTTGTAACAATTACGTTTTTTTTTTTCTCGAACCACCTGTTTAAAGCGTTGAACGCCCTTTATTTTACCACGCGTGGGCCTTTCCTTCTGCACGCATTTAGGCATTTGCTTTCTTAATTTAAAAAAAAATTATTATTTCCTCTTTAATGATGCCGACAATCATGCCCAATGAGGGATTTATATTGGGGAATGTTAGTCCAAGTATTCGCAAGTTGAATGTGGAGGTCGTGAATAATTTTAATGTCTTGCGCTATATGCGGTAATTCTTTTCTGGGTTCCGTTAGTCCCATCCACAAATCTTACTCGTAAACGTTTTTTAAATATTCACGAATAAAATAGATATGACGGAAGAGAAAAATAGAGTAGCATGCTTCATTACACTTTCCCTGCCGGCGGCAAGTTATTTTTTCGTCCACATACTTTCTTCACATATCCCAATTATTACAAATAACATCTCATATACTTTTCTTGGCATTATTGTCTGCTAGTTCTCAATATATGTTTTGTCTAACAAAGAAAAACGAGCCCTTAAAATCCATCTTCTGTCCTTCATTCATAGCAGGGGTCTCGTTCTGGCAGAATTGATGCGTTCAGGTAGTATGCGAGGGATTATTGGTCATCTGCCAGCTCGTAAGAAAGATCACGTGCTACGTGACGCCATAAGGCAGAAAAAGAGTGTTCCACACTCGCCGCCATAGCTGCAATCGGTGCAGACTAACACTCTTGGGTTTAAATGCACACATATGCCATATAAAGTGGACGGGGGGATGACCGCCGCCGTAGCTCAGTGGTAGAGCATCGGACGCGTTATTCGAAGGTCGCAGGTTCGATCCCTGCCGGCAGCAACTTATCTTTTCGTCCACTTTACTTCCTTCACATTTATATCCCAGTTATTACAAATAACATCTATACTTTCGTTGGCATCCATCTTCTTTCCTTCATTACACTGAGTAACTTAAGAGTTAGCATTATACTCAACTCATTATCAGATCAGATGTCCTCAGCCATGAGCGTCAATAATGAATAGCTGCAAGAATCTCTTATTAACCTCAGTACCTCATACCGATCAGCTAAAATGTTATTTGCCACTGCTAGAGGAAGTACGTGTGAAAACATTAGAGCGCTGAGCGGCACCTTGTTCTTGCGTCGAATTATTGACGGATCAGCCATTGCGAATTTCGCAGTGATGTGGTATTCTCCGTATGCGCTGAATCATAGTTTACTGATTACTAAAGTTTTGCTTCAGAAAGCAACTCTGGAATAAATGAGTAGCATAGCTATTGGTGGGTTGCGAGTAAGTTTTGGCAAGCCGGTGGTATTTAACACGCATCTTTCCTTAGGTACTCCATCATGTTTACAATTGGACCCCATCAAACGGCGTTGGCTGCCATCGGGAATCGGACATATGACTTTGCAATTGTTGACGTTGGGCTACCATGGTAGGTAATAAGTGATGATGAGCGCCCTCATATGAGTACGTTTCCTGAATACGCTCTTTGCCTCGTTTCTTAACGCCACCGAGAAAAGAAGTGTTTCCGGGGGGTAAATTATAAAAAAAAGCTATTGGTGTTCTTAGATACGCTTAAAGGACGTAATAGCGCTAGCTGGGTGAACTTCCTGTGATGGCAACTCTGTGTGGAATGTACAGTTTCGGTGAGCTTTGTGGACAATTTATGTAAAGATATGTACCATATGAACGCAAAGAGTCTATTAGAACCTGGTTGATGACCGTGGTTCACCTCAGTTGTGCTCGAATGGAGCGAGCGCAAGCCAACACAAGCGCGCACACTTCTTACTCCTATGCCATCCGTGCAGGCGATTGCTGACGTGTCCGAACATGTCGGCGCAGATGAGCGCCGTACGAGAGGACGGATGAAGAATACGAGGGCGTAGAGGGAGAAATTCACTCTGCACGACTGTCTCGCGCATGACGTAAGCACAGCGAAGCATACGTAGGTGCAGCCTGCGCCAGCGAGTGCGCGCGCGATGCGAACGCGACGACGAGAGCGGAGGGAGAGGCACACGCGACGCGCCTGAGCAACGAGTGACGTCACCGCTTCCCTCACCCTCAAATGAGATGAATGGAAGCGCGACAATACTACACATTACTGTAGCCTACTCTTGTATGTGTATCTACACCCCAAACCCCGTTTTCCTAGCCCAATTTGCAGCGAAGCAATAGACATTCTACGGTCTAATGAGACCGTTAATTAATCCTCATTATGTATTATAACGTCTCAAAACAAGAATAATTTCAGTGAGCTGGCAAAGTGTTAACATTATATTACTACGCAAGAAAGGAGATATAAAAGACTTATGGTATTATAGGCCTATCAGGTTACTTTCTGTAATATACCAAATATTACAACGGTAATTTCAAACAGGATAAGGGAAACACTTGACTTCAACCAGTCTTGAGAGCAAGCAAGTTTCAGGAAAGGCTACTCTACGATGCATCACATTCATGTGATCTATCAGGTGATATCGAGAGCTGCTCAATACAACAAACCCATTTATTTAGCTTTGATAGGCTACGAAAAGGCATGGTTCAGTACCGGTACTAGCAGTCTTAAAAACACTAAGTCGATAACAAGTACCTAACACTTATATACCTTAGCCAGATCTGTCAATACCTTAGCCGAGATCTACAAAGACTCCACAGCCACCTCGGTTCTCCACGAGAAAACCGCTATTTACGATAGATAAAGGAGTCAGACTACAATACCCCAATGTTGTTCACTGCGTGCTTGAGCAAATGTTTAAACAGCTAGACTGGGAAGAAGAGGTAGTCAAAGTTAATTGAGAATGTTTGAGCGAAATACGGCTTGCAGATGGCATAGTACTGTGCAGTAACGATGGCAACGAAATGCATAAAAATCATTGAGGAAATAAACAGAGAAAGTATTAAAGTAGGCCTTAAAAGGAATATGATGAAGACAAAGATAATGATGAATAGCCTGTGGATACAGAAAGAGTCCACAATTGGAAACCAGACATTGCAGTGTATACAAGAATGTGTCTACCTTGGACGCGTACTAAAAGGAGAGCCTAACCAAGAAAAGGAAATTCACAGAAGTATAAAAATCGGCTGGAATGCATTCAGCAGACACTCGCAAATAATGTCCGAAAATCTGCCACTGTCGTTAATGCGAAAAGCATACAATGACTGCACACAGCCAGTTCTAACATATTGAGCTGAAGCGTGGAGTATAACAAAGCAACTAGTGCAATGGAACGAAAAATGGTAGCAGCAGCATTAAGAGATCAGAGGACGGTAGAATGGGTCAGGAAGCAAACAGGGGTTGCAGAGATTCTAGTTGACATCAGGCCAAAGAAATGGACCTGGGCTGGCCACGCAGTGCGTAGAACAGACAACCAGTGAACAGTGAGAGCAACAGTATGGTTAACGAGTGATGGGAAAGGCAGTCGATGAAGGCAGACAGACAAAGTAACGAAGTTAAGAAGTTCGCAGGGATAACATAGAATCAGCTCGCACAGGATAGGGTAAGCTGGAGATCATTGGGAGATACATTCGTCCTGCAGTGGACTAAAAGGGGCTGGGCATAATGAATTACGTATTACATGTTCTAAGAATACTCCTTTATAGCCCAGCACTTGGGTACTCCACGAACACCAAACGCCAATTTCCGTTCACTTCGGTGGACCTACGGCAGCTCTGCACTTTCAGGGTGTAAGTGGCCCTTTTAATTAAGCTTTAATTACCTATCCACGGAGCTAACTAAGCGGTTTTCGCACCCACCTTGATCCACATCATCTTGCCTATCCTATAGAACCATTACCGCCTTTGTATGAGCGCTTTTTTTTAATTTCCGATATATTCCCGAGTTTCATCTCAACCCTTTTTGGGGGTCACGAGTGGTTAGTCCTCTCTGCTGTAGCCTTATGTCGCTAGCAGGTAGCGTCTTAAAAGAATACTAGCATGCGTTTATTCGACCGTTTTGTTTCTATAGTGATGAATGAGTTTACCTGATGTGAAAAATAAGATTTTTTGTTTAAATTATTGATGTATGCATCTTTGAAATTCACTGAGATTTGCTTGGTCTTTAGAATAAGGTCATTTATCATAAATGTTGCGGTGAATAGTCAGTATAGAATAGCTGCGCTGCCAAAGAAACAGTTGCCCCGAAGTAACACAATTTTGCGTTTTTGGATGACTTAGTAATTAAGCCCACCTGCAAAATAAAGTTTCTACGTAACAGATGTCGCTTCGGAATAAAAGAAGGATGCCCACGGTAGGCTTTGATATTATTGAAAATTTTGTTAGGGAGGGGCCACTTGCTGAAAACCTTGACTATTTGAGAAAAACACCTATTTTTATGACCTATTTTCGGTAAAAACACTCCCTCCCTCAAAATCTCGAAAGGAGTGAGGGGGGGGGGGGCGTCCAGCACCTCGCCCCCTGGCTATGGGCCTGATCGAGCATTATTGAATAGTGAAACTCTGGCCGTATGGCTGAAAAGTGTCCATCTTCTTTGTTCTTAGATTTCGTTTATTGCCATGCCACAGAAGATAAGCTGTTAGCTATGCAGGTAGTATTGGTGTGTTTATATCTGTCCTCCTAGATCATTTGTGTTCATAAATCAGCTGGGCCGCCGCCATTCCACAAACCCAATTAAGCATCTTAGGCATATCGGCCAACTGTAGCTTCCGAGCACCTGCTGTATATGACGCGCGTTCTTCGTAATGTGATTGGTGATCGTCGTTAAAATATATCACTTTCCAATTATAATAGTTTATCGTTTTTTTTTCTTTTTTTGCAGCTCGATAACTTTGATGGCGTGCTATCTTGCCATCAGCCTTTGACAAGGGCACGAAGGAATGATGAATAAGACCTCTGGTGTTTTTATCGCCGGATACAATTAGCGATAATGATCGAAGCACAGACCAGATGTGTCCAACGTTCAAGATTGTTCATTAATATTCATTTTTGGAATATATGTAACGCTTTTCATGGCGCAATTTTTATATATATTGATATTTCCTTTTCGTAAAGCAGCCATTATTTGAACGAGTAGGGAGGCTTATATGCGCACGAAGTCATACAGTACAGCATGCATATAATAACAAAATGATCGCGTTTGGCTATTCGAAAGAAATTGCGAGAATCCCGTTGAACATCGCCCTGCATGCTGCCATTCTCGAATTCTCTAGAATAGCCTAGCCTATATATAAAAAAGGATGCCTGCTCATATCGCGGCATGCTAACGCGTGGTTTGGTTATTATGCTGCATGAATATGAAAATATGTCTTAGACCGGTGTCACACTGGAACTTTTGATCGCGATCAGGGTCGATCCGGATCGGACTTCTTGGTCACGATTAACAAGTTGGTCACTGCTGCACGGTCCGGAATAATCCGGCTACAGCTTGGCACTGATGTAAGTCAAATCCCAATCTGGGAGCCTGATTTCGGTGCACTGATCACGATCGTTTTGATCCTGACCGGGCCTGATCGCGATTAAAAAATCCGTGTAGCAACACCTGACCCTGATTGAGCATAATCCGGATCGGCCCTGATCTCGATTGCAGGTGCCCGTGTGACACCGGTGTCGCAATAAAGGCTTTTTTTGTGCGCCGTACACACGCCCAGCAAACAAAGAGCATTTTTTCAACACGGCATACTGGGCGCGCACCAAGCAATCGTAGCATTTGGCGTTAATGTACACAAATTCATTTCTAATAAGACTACACGAAGCTACAAAAGGACTGTTGCAATATGTTGCCATTCGATAGACTCATTCTCTTGAAAGTTCACCCTTTATAGATGCTGCGACCGCATAATTGTGAAATTACAACTGCTAATAAATGGCCCAGTTATTAAGAATAGTGATCCACATTTTGAACCAGTTGACTACGTGTTCATATACTGGCTGCCAATAAACACGCCCACCTCGGCAGCAAGTGAATGAATTTTCGACAGTTACGATTTTTACATCACGTGAATGACTTTCTGCATGGTATGGTATGATGAACCTTATTCGGGGACTGAAATCGACCCTTAGGATCACGCAGGCGGCTCCCACGTCGGGACAGTAAGGTTTAACCTTAACGCCGTACCGTGGGCCTTCTGGACAGCCTGTACTTCATCTGAAAGAGCTCCACTGTGAAGTACTCTTTGCCACCAGTCTCTTTCCTTGTCACAGTGTTCCTTGGGTTGTCTAAGGGCAGTTGATGTTTGATTAGTAACGTGCCATCTTGTATGGGCAAGCGTGGTCTGAAACCAATCAGAACATAACCTGTAACTTTATTGAAGATGATAGCGCTTACATAGTGCAAACGGCGCGGACGTAGACGTTCTGTTGACCAATTCCTTGAAATGATGATGAAGCACACTGAGATAGTTGCTTGAGTCACACGTCCTGATATTTTGGACTCGAGCCGGTGGTGTAGTGCTTATTTATTTATTTCACAATACTGCAGGCCAGCATGGCCCAGGTAGAAGTGTAATTACAATGAAATGAGAAAGGAGAAGACCAGAGAAATAATTTGTAACAACACCGGCACCACTTGCAATACGTCAGTTTCGCTAGGATGATTTTTAACAAAGCAGTGGAAAACAGCGCCCATAGCTTGCAACAACACTCGCACGACAAGTACTATAACAGTTTCAGTGATGCAATATTCAACACGACAAATAGTTGTTCAAGCGTTTTATTAAAATTATCTGCTTCGCAAAGAAACTTAAGTAGACTGTTCCAATCCGAAACAATGCGGGGAAAGAAACTCTGTTTGAATGCCTCTGTTTCAGGGGTAGGGTGTGTTTTTTAGTGTGGCGCGCCACTCTCCCTGTAGTGGGCTTTAAATATGAAGGTGCCGACATGCAAAGTTTTCCGTTCAAAATATTGCGCAAGGACTGAAGTCGACTGATGTTGCTGAGGACAGCCAATGTGGGGACGTTGTGAGCTTTCATGAGTTGAGTTGGTGAATCTAGTCTTTTGTATTTATTAAATATAAATCTGATGGCTTTTTTGTGCAGTGGTTCCAAGCTCTGTATATCGTTTTTAGTGTATGGATCCCATACAACGGATGCATACTCCAGTTCGTGTCTAATAATAGCATTATAATATGCTTAAAATTTAACATTCACAGTTTCCCTTGCAAGCTTCCTTTTTAAAAAAGCACAGTTTCCGAAAGGCTTAAGTGCAAATGGGCAAAATGTGTGCCCGCCACGTCACATCACTAGGAAGAATGACCGCTAAATACTTATACTGTGTCAATGATTGAATGGGGGAGCCATTGATATGTAGGTAAGCACAGTAGGATTAGTTTTCCTAGTTATATTTATGAACACGCTTTTATCAACGTTTAATTTCATGTCCCATGCTGCGCACCAGCATTCAATGTTTTGAAGAGTTTGCTGTAATAGACTATGGTCTTCAGGGCCGGTTACTTGTTTAAACACAACACAATCATCCGCAAAAAGTTTAATAGACACTGAGTCAAGGATTGCTTGCACTAAATCATTTACATACATAAGGAATAATAGTGGCCCCAAAACACTTCCCTGTGGCACACCAGAACTAAGATTGAGCATTCTAGATACAATTGTTTTAATATCAACGAATTGCTTTCAATTAGTTAACTAAGCTTCAACCCAGTGAAAAAGATAAAGTGGCAATCCTATGTTATAAAATTTTAGATGTAATTCACTCCGCGGAACCTTATCGAAAGCTTTAGAGAAATCAAGTAGAAGTATATCAGTTGGTCCCATTCGATCTAGAACTGCAATAAATTCATAGATAGTTATTACCAAATGCGTTGTCGTGGACAATCCCTTCCTAAATCCATGCTGGCGAGGAGACAAGACACTGTCTGCTAAGAAGCACCGGATACTGTGAGCCACTATGTGGTCTAGTACCTTGCAACTTACCGAAGTTAAATAAATCAGTCTGTAATTAGAAGCTATTGAATCATCTCTCTTCTTATGGATGGGCACAGTACGTGCAATCTTCCAGTTATCCCGAACTTCGCAACTACGCATTGATCTATGCAATACGCCTGCTAAAAATCGCTTATCTGTGTGAAATAGTGCTTTAAAATTGATTTGGGATTTGGTCTGGTCCTATACTAATTTTCGGGTTCATTCTCCTTAGCGAAATTAAAACACATTCCCTTGTGAAAATACGAATGTCCACATAGTTAGGAATAGCCGGTAGGGGTACATAAGCACTTGAAGGAGTTAAGACGCTGTGAAAATATTTATTAAAAGCCTGCGATATTAAAAACCTGTTAGTTTCGTATTTGCCGTTCAGTTTAATTTTATTCACTGGTCCATAAATTTGAGCCGGAAATCTCCAGACTTTAGGAGGATCTTCTTTAATTAATGAAGGGAGAGTGACTTGATAGTAATGTGTCCTATCATAATTTACTTTACTTGCCCAAACTTCTTTTCAAAACACCAAAGATCTTGGGTGTTACGTTTTTACGCTAAGTCGTTTGAGCCTGCGTTGAATGCGGATAACCTCCAGAGATGTCGATAGATTTTTACGGTTTTTGCGTACCTTCCGGGATGGGACAAGATGTTGAATAGAGAACAGTCTGAGCTGTAGTGACACCTGCCGTTAGTAGCCAAAACGGCTTTTAAAAGCGCCAGTTTCCAGGTAACTACTAAGTGACAATTACACTGGGAGATGATCATGCAACCACTATCCAACTAGCAGAAAATGTACATCAGTGGCGCAGTGCTAATTTTCGCAAGCTCCGACCAGATTGGCACACTATATAAAGAAAAGTATCCTAGTGCAATTAAAATACTTCCATCAGAAATGAGATTGGTTGCGTTCACCAATTACGGCGTCGCGAAAGTCAATAAAGAATTCCTAAAAAGCAAAAGCATACATTTAGGGCGTTCTCATTTCATCCCATGGTTGACGGACGTCTTTGCCTACTCACACCAGAAGTATTTCATTACGCCATCTTGATTCGAATACAAAGCGACACAGATATAGCAAATATTCTGCATTTGGGCAGTTCCCGGCATCGTACCAATAACCTGGCGCCCGAGAGCAATCTCTCAGTTAGTAATAAGCTTGCTCAGTCTTTAAAATGTAAATAAGTGTCAATTAGAGGGGTTAGGCACTCGAAAAAATAAAATTAGCCTAGTTTGTACTGAAGGCGCAATGCTAAAGAGACAGTGGAACTGATGGGTTTTCATGTAATTCTGGCTTTTGCTGTTTTGCTAAGTTTCGCGAACTTTCTTTTTCTTCCTCTATTTCTGTCTTCTTCTCTTTGTTTGCATGTGTTTTCTTCTCTGCTTATTTCTCTCTCTGGTTCTCTATTTCTTTCTCTTTTGTGCTCTTTCTATCTCGCTTCCTCTTTCATGCTTTTCTTTTTCTCAATCTCTCACTCTATTTCTCTCTTTCTCTCTGTTCCTACATTTCTTTTTCTCTATTTCTCTTCTTCTCACACCTTTTGTACCATCCTTTACTCTCCCCCTTTCTCCTTTGACTCCTCCTCGCCATCACACCTCTCCACCTCACTCTCACTTGCCTTTCTCACCCCCTTTCTGCACTATACTATAATGTGCTCTGCAACATGACTGTATAGGCGAATGGAAGAGACGCTTACCTTCGGATCGAGGGTGCCTGGGTTCGAATCCCGTGTCTTGAAGAATTTTTCTTCGTCGAGAGTTTTTTCTCGTTCTCTCTCCCTCTCTTTGTACATCGTTCTCTCACCCATCAGAGTTATCATATGCCACGTCATAAAAATCAGCGCGCCTGTGCTGGGTGCGAAATGGAAGATGAAGAAGAGCACGAAGGCAGCGCTTGTCGTTTAATGATGATGATAGTTTTGGGTCACGACAGACATATTACGTCGAGCTAGAATAGCTTCGCTGTTAAAAACGAGAGACAAAAGTGGAGTTCTAGTTCTTTAGCGCTTCATGGCAGGTTCTCGGAAGACGTTCACCAGCGCCATTGTGTATCATGTGAGATATATTTTTTCATGACGCGGCGAGTTTTCGCTTATGTCGCAAACGCCTGTGCACGGAGGGTATCAAATCAAAAGAAAGGGCGAAACAATCGCGAGACATCCCACGCGGTACCAGCAACACAGGACGTGCGACCTGCCCTTAAGATGAGGCAACAAAGACGGAGTGATCAGGTTTACCTGTCGCAATATGCGCATTCATTAGGCTGCAACGTAACTGAGGTGCGCACATGCCACGTACGCGCTTAAAGCGGCATCTACTGTTACGTGCCTGTCTTGCGAATAAAGGAACGGTTTGACGTAATCGAAGCTCATGTATTTTTTTCTCTTGACCTACCGAAGCTTTATGCAACGCAGTTTCCATGCAACGAAGCTTTCATGAGCAAAAAAGGAGAGGCAACTGCACACAAACAACTGCCAGCGCTCCTTTAGAGGTTCTCTAGAGAGATGTGCAGGTGTAGAGCTTTATTGTAAACTGCGCCCTCCCCTACAACCCAGTTTTTGGGCGTCATCGGTATTGCGTCTTCAGTCTAGCGTTCATCGGCATCATGAGCGGCCCTTTGAAGAATCACGGTGAGCCGTTTGTCGGGCATCAAGTTTTCGCGGAGGCACAATTTTCCTGATGTGCGCAAATGGCTATTTCTAACTCTTCACGTAGCCCAAAACTTTGACACTGGACAAAAGAAGGGACGAGCGTTTTTAATATTTTTTAACGCTAGTGGTACAAGACCAACGCTCGTCTTCGTCCCTTGTTTTGTCCTGTGTCAATTTTTTGCACTAAATGAGCAGTTATGAATTACCAACATGCCCAACTTCATACTCTTGGCTATGTCGGCATCGCACGTTGTCCTGCAGAGAGCTGTTATTGCGCAACGGCTGCACCATCGCATAACAACAGGCAGCATCCAAGATAGCCGGAAAATGACGAGACGGCAACCGCTGTTCTTTTAGCCTACGCACGCAGCAGTCCGTTAAAAACTAGCGTGTGACAGCTCCGCAGTGAAAATATGGTCTATGGTTTTATGCTATACAACCACCTACATCCAAGTGCACGGGCGTTTTTCCTTCCGGTCCCTTTCAATGTCAGAAGCCGTAGTATGTGGTACATCCACTGGAACGCTTCTTGCACCACCCCGGAGGTTGGAAGAGTACTAAGAGCGTTTCGCCGTGGCCTCCACAATGAGCTTCGGCAGCGGCTCGTTGCCGGAGCCAGTCACAGAAGCCACGATTTTGCTTAGGAACGAGCCAAGCAGCCGCAACAGCCGCTGCATTGAACGATAAATACAATGCAGTAAAATGAGATTTTACTGCCATATTGGGGCAGGAGCAGAGCGGCGTATATATATATATATATATATATATATATATATATATATATATATATATATATATATATATATATATATATATATATAAAGTTAGGAGCGGGAATGAAATTAAACCAGGATCGTGTGTGCCTGCATTATTAGGAGAGTTCAACCTTTTCTATATCTTTGACTTGAAGGTTGATGTAGCGAACGAAATGTATATTCCGCGATAAATATCTTCTCTAAACGAAGTCTCAGCGGGCACTAGGCGAGAGACTGTGAATCGTAACTGTGTGATTACTTGATTGTGGCAGTTTGTATACGCCCTATAACTACGCTATTGTACAGACCGAATCTGGCGCGTTCTTTTCGGTTTCTGTTTTTAATCGGCTTGTGCGCCACATTCCACAGCTCCAGTGAAAGTGTATCAGGAATAACGTGAGAGCGAACTCACTAACTGATGCAATTCATCCAGCATTTCGCAAGAAAGCTGAGAGATGATGAAAAGAAAGACCGGAGGCGTCAGTTATTCTCGTTCCTCTTTTAACGGCGAGACTGACACTAATGTGTAATAACGCAATCACAAAAGCTACGGGAGTACTGCGGAAAACGTAAACACAGTTCCTTATTTCCTTTTATTCGATACCCCCCGGTCGCACAACATCCACAGACGGAGATGTTTCTAACGCTAGTTTTAGATCAAGCGAAATAAAATACTAAAGACAGTACAGCAACTGTGCATGAAGAAGTACTAATCTATTTCTAGAAATTACGAAGATAAAATCTGCACATGACTTTGTTTTAAAAAAAAAAGGCACATAATCGTAAGATGTCTGGGAGGGTAGGGTGTCGAAGGCGGCAGCAGCTGGATTGAGATGCTAAGCCTAGCGAGTTTGCAGCTACGTTTCAACAATAAGCTTATGGGCCTTGTGCTTGAGGATAATTGGATATTGGGGGCAAGATACAGCAGGAAGAAAACAGCGCAACATTATGCCCAACACGCCCAAGCATCCACTTTAGCGGGAAGATACGGCATATCGCAACGGGATTAAGTGGGCTGGTCGCGATAGCATTTTCTTCAGGAAGTCGGCTACGCATATTGCGTCATTCATGTAATTTTTACGAATTGTATACCATTAAAAAAACATTCGCTATGAGGCGTTCGAAATATCAAATACATATCCGGCTTTTCGGTTAAGGTTAATGGAGTATTAATTATTGCATAGGTCACTAGGAATACGTTTGTTTAGTGAAATACCTATGTAACCAAAGAATACGTAACTGCCGTGCTTCTACTGCTGATGAGAAATCGCTGATCAGGTAATGCCGCTTTAGGCAACGTTTCTGCGAGAGAGCTTGTATTCGTTAGAACCTCTGATGGAAGCAAGCTCTCAAGTTGCAACGATGGCTCGAGCGATATTCTATGTTCAACAATTTCTAATGACTCCAAGTTCGCTATGCTACTGCCACAATTACGACATGAAATTACCAACGTTTTAATTGCGTAAAAAATAACAAAACCGACGATATGGAGTAGAAAACTCAGTATTTTCTCAGAAATCCAATCACGCGTAGTCTATGGTTTTCGGAGAAATAATACGTCTCCTTAGGCTATTTTAGTGTAAATGACTGCACACATTTTTCTCCCCAAATGTGTGCATGGGTTGCATAAAAAGAGAAAAAAAGGAGCAAATGACCTCAGTGCGCTCTCTGACTGCGCTAAATGAACGCTTCGAAATTCATTTAAAGCGCTCAGTAAATATTCAGCCACGCAGCCTACCACTCGATCTCGGCGAAACAACTCAAATGCAGAACCACTAGGAAATACCATTCATCTTACTCCGACAAAACGCCTCAAAACCATTAGGGCTATCCAATACGGGCCTGCGGTGTTTGTTTATGGGTAGCCTTCAAGTTTGTGCTCAAGGAAGCCCACGGTGTTTGCCATTTCCAGATTAAGAGTGCCTCCACATCTCCTCAGGTAACGCCTTTAATGAACGCAGCCTTCGCAAAGATTCAGGCCAACCATTGCGCTCAATACCACACCCCCCGGGAGGCGGAAAAAGCATTCCCTCACGTTCTCTACTTGGGCTAAGTCTAAGTGAGTGCAGGGAAATTATCATTGTCGACGGTGCATTACTTTATCGAAACCTTTAGTACATGTTCACGGCATATATATACCGAGTTAAAGCTCGATCTCACGGAACCCGACGTTACGAAATTCCTGACTTAACGAAGAAATTTGCAATCCCCGGTAGGTACTCATGAGGTGTAATGTTATCATTAACTCGAATTAACAAAATTTTCATGGCACTGCACTCGATATAACGAAGTTTTTCCGCAAATAAATAAGCAAAACTACAGTGATTACTTTCCAAGTTCTACACAGAGGGTTTTTGTTCGGACGTGCGCTGTAACGCTGTCGCATTAAAACATCTAGCCATCCTAATGACGACGCAAATTTTATTTTGACGAGGCTGGCTGCCGCAGTCGGTAGCGCTTTTACATATCAAATGGCATTGGGCGGTAGTGGTTTGCTGTCCCTGTGAATACTCCCCCAGTCACACGGTGGTGGCACTCGTTATTTAATAGTTTATGCGATCGATGACACAGATCGTCTCCTTGGGACTATCTTGCTCTGCCTTGCCTGATCGCACATTAACTGCATTATTTTTCCCTGTAATTCAATATCGGCAGATTGCCGTAACTTCACGTGATCGTCTGCCTCGGCTCTATCGCCCAAACATGGGAGCAATACATGCTAGGGTTGCCCTCGTTGATCTTTCACACACGCATGGGTGTGTTAGTGGCAAATAAAATAAAATGCCACGGCAGCTTTAGGGCGACGCGACGTTAGAATTGTAGATTTCGAAGGACTGAAAAATCCCTTTCCCGATTTTACGATATATATATATATATATATATATATATATATATATATATATATATATATATATATATATATATATCGCTCAATTTCCCGCATCGCAGTCAGGAAGGCAGTTTAAGTTACACTGTCAAAAATTCCTTAACCTCTCGTAACAGCTAGTGACTAAACTCACGGAACAACTGGTCACGCGACATGTTCCCGCCAAGGACCGTGTAACAGCGAGTCACGTGATATCTTCCCGGCAAGACTACGTGATACGCGCGTAGTGTGGGGAACCGACCGAAACCAGTGAAGAGTAGCCACGTCTAACCATACTTAGTACTACTAGCAAAGACTAAGCTTCTGTAGCAAGAGTTTTGGCATCACTAGCAAAGACGTGGAAAAAGCTAGGCCGACCACTACCCCGGCTGTTGTTTCCAGCGTTGCGCCACTAGCGCAAGCTTCGATTTTTTTTTTTTTTTACAATCATTGTGGTTCTCATACCGCCTCATTGAGCGCACGGTTTTTCATCACACAGAACGTGAAACGAATTGTCTTGAATAGCGTGCATGCTTACCGCGATAAAATGTGCGCAGGCGGAAACTTCAAGGCCGAAGGACAGTTGCAAATAGCCGCTGAAAGGAGGACTTGTTTAAGCTCGCAAATACGGGAGGTCAAACGAAGCATACGTGCGATGTGTCTTTTTTATTGCCGCGGGCGGTCTATTCCTATCACTTTGACATCTCAGACAAAACTGACAGGCTTACATATATACATTTATTTTTCAATAAAGTAGTTAACTTATTAGTTCGCTAAACGAGAACTAAAGCGCTAGTTACTTGGCACACAATCAGCTTTTAAGATCTGAGCCTCACGTAAACTATATTACGAGCACCTCACAACCCCGTCTCTAAAGGGACTACTCGAAGACAAAGACTTGCTGTTGTCCAGGCAACTGTTGCGATATAAATGCTTCAAAGTGAATCGAAATCGAGAATATCGGTTAAAAAGACGGATTTCTTACCTTAGCGAAGCAGTCAACTATTGCGCCATGTCAAAGTAGAAGCACACTAAGCCGTTGCGAAATCACGTCTTTTGCTTTAGACTTCAGTTGTTTTTGTCTTTACACCGTGGAAGGACTCGCAGGGAAACTATTTTCCGCCTGCGCGTCGTGTTCTCACCGGGCTATTTCGCAACGTCTAACGCGTCGCGTTTATATAGCCCTAATCAAGAGAAATGGGTCTTGAGAGTACGCACCCGTTGTTAAGTCAAGTGCCTCACTCAGTGGCAGTGGGAATGTGTAACGTAAAAGCACTGCCGAGTTGAACATTTGCTCGCGCAATATCAATCATGCATTAACAGTCGGGAGAGATTGGGTGCGCTTTAGACGTTGCAGTAAATTAAGAGAGCCAATTGGAACCAATTTTCTTGCGGAGGGAAGCTAGACAGACCTAGCCGCTGTTCGGTAGTGTTCGGTAGTGTTCGGTAAAGTCCGTGACGCGCACTGTGGATAAAACTATTTTTTGTGTAAACAAATGCACTGTTTAATGTTTAGAGCCGCAAGGGGGGCACTGCCCCTCTCCCCTGTGCCCAAGCCTGTGACCCCGTCAACCAGACCACGGCTTTCAGTGGATGCTCTGTCCATGAATACAATACGTATTGAGACAGACTGCCGGACTACTGTCTGACCCATAAACCAATTGAGAAGTTGCCAACCGGCCGTATTGTAGCTCAAAACTACTAACGAGGCGCATACGTCTTTTATGGTGCGCAATCTTCCTAGTAGACAAAAAACTCTCCTTGATCCGAAATTTGTGTTCGAGGAAGAATAGTTTTTCGCTTTGAGTGAACCTTCTTCCACCTTATTGTCTTCCTGAAAACTGATTTGCATTAAACCGATCTATCTGACCAGCTTTAGTCGTAGCAAACGCTTCTTGGCCAGCGTATGCATGTTTCCGAGGTGGTCGGAAATACCCACATTCCAAAGATATACCATTTAACCAGAACTGCTTTGGGGAACGGCGACAGCATCCTTCTCTAATTCCGGAGGTACTGGGCGCGATTCCTAGCCGTGCCGACGGCGAACCGATTGTTTTTTTTTTTTCGAATGGGTAGAGGAGTTTCTCAAGAAATGTGGCCCCTTAGATACCTGCGCATGGCTCTTAGTGCACCTTATCTCCCCATAGGCGTAGTATGGTCGAATGTTTGTCGCTGTTGTGGAAGCCGGGGAATTGCTGCCACCGGGTACCTAATAGTGGTCCAGTGCAAGCCCACTTCCTGCAAGGTTCTCGACAGAAATACATAGCCGCTTAGAAGAGCACCCACCCCGTGGGAAACCGGTGCATGGTGCCGCAATACCAAAAAATTAGGTCATCTTTCTTTTGTTTACTCCGAGCTTGAGTGATCAACCGAGTCAAGATAAGTGCAAAGACTTTTCGTATTCCTTACGAATTTCTATCAACTATTTCGTACTTGCACTATGATATTTCGTATCGCTCACTTTCCAGAAAACTTGCTTGCTGTGTTGCCATCTCTCCTTCCGTGTTTTTCTAGGCATTCCTGAGCTACTTTCAGAGTTAGCACGTTAATACGAGAAATCACGACGCTTCTCCACATCTTGCATCCATTCGTATCGCATTGTTTACGTGGTGGAATGAAAATATGTATCTTCCAGTCTATTGCTGATATGCCCATTTAGTAAATCAGTCTTGTGGCATCGGTTACCTATACTGTACTTGTGCTTTATCAGCCGTACAAGGGCTCCATCAACTCTTCAAGTGCTGCACTCTTGTTTAATGGCTGCCTCCATAAGGTATTTTGATATTCTTCTTACTCATTAAATTGTCAACTTTCAATGAATGCAACCAAGTGGAGTTCAATGTCTCCGATTGATTATGCGTTTGCGAAGATTCCACAACGTCCTCTTGTTCTGTATGTGCGTCCTTGGATACCATTACTTATTACAGTCCTTCTTTACCGTGTTTCCATGCTGTTTCGAAATTATTCTTAACGAGAGGCTTTCATCTGATCAGCTCTGTTCAGCCCTCCAGCAGGTAGCGAGTGCCGTAGCTTCAAAATAAGTGTGGATGCAGACTGCAGTTTTTTGAACCAATCTTCCTTCTGCTATAATGGAATGTCGCGATAAAGTAATCTGGAGTATTTTCTTACTTTTTCTTTGCAACGTTGAAGAAAATTCTCTGATCAAAGAGATCCTCGCGTTCACGGAGACAGTGCACCGTTCATTATAAAATTTGCTGAGAAAGTTCTCATGAAGAAAGGTAACTGAAAGCTTTGATCTTGTGTTTGTTTAAGAGTGAATCGACGATCTCTAAAGGGCGCCATTTACCCATATGAATAGAATTATCAATGTTGCGTTCTTCTCGAATATATTTTCAGCCTGCTCATCACGGAATAAAATTTCTCAGGAAGTAATTATAGAGAATGCTTGGTAAGATTGTGCCCATTAGTTTAATTGATCTATAAAAGTGTGTACCCCAAAACAAACACAATCAGAAACTCGAAGAAGCCTCTTATAGTTCACTTTGTCTTTCTACTGAATTTAACCTGGTATCCACATCTGAGAAAATAATGGGGCAGTGGCAGAAGATGGCCAGCATTGCGAGACATGTGCTTGTAGCACCAGCTCTTACCAGCGGCAGCGGCGGCCTGTCGTAACTGAATGAAAAATAGGACAAAAAGAAAGTATATCTTACGAAAAAAAGACCAGTCATAAAAAGTCACAGTTTTGCCGCAAGGGCGAATAATGAATGCGATACCAAGAAATTGGAATGTCACACGAAGAACGATAACCAGCTCCATACTTGCAGCGCGCCGCTGAAGCAGAAAAAGGACACACGAAAAGAACGCACAGGTATACACAGGACAAGCGTGAACTAAAAACTGTCATAGTTGTAACGTCATTGTGCTTGGGTAACGCGCTGCAAGTGTCGACAATGGATAAACATACGCTCTTAGATATTTCTTTTTGTTTTAAATAGCGGCGCGTCGAGTGACCTCTCTGCGTCTCCTGCCACACGGGGGCGTCTGATGCAAGGTGTGGCTGGTGTTCTTTTTTTTTTTCGTTCCAGATCACGAATGGGTACAGAAAGGGGCCGCTTTGTCGTGCCTGTCTCGAGGGCAAGTTTTCAAATTGAAAGAAAATGTAGGACCGTTGCGCGATAGAAAACGCACTCAAACTCATGCGAGGTCTGCGTACCACCAGCAGTAAATGATGTATATAAATAACTCGTCGTTATATCGCCGGCGCATGCATGGCGCGTGCTTAAGTTGTCTAACCAAGCGCGCTGTGGAGCATAGGGTCGCTGGTACAAATGCCCGGTAGGGTGCTTCGGAATTTTGTTCTGCTGCTTTATTTTTCTTTGTGCCTTTTATATATATATATATATATATATATATATATATATATATATATATATATATATGCATATACATATTCGGGACATGACAGCGGCGGCAAATATTCGCCGAGAGTGTCCATGTAATTGCTATCGCAATAAAAAGAACTCCCGATTCTATACAAGAGATAGAAAAATACAAGAGCAGATACTATACAATAACTGGTGAAATTGCAGTGTCGCACACAGATCGTCTGGCTTCCACAAATATTTAATATTTTACAATGCGGCCCCATGTGTTTCTAATGTGCGATATTCAAGTGACCTGGGAAACCACGCGCTTTATATAACTAGTTTTATGTACATAATATAACTAGGTACTTTCGTCAGATATGACTTTATTTCGCCTATTTCCCCCTGATTAAAAGCAGGGTGTCGTTGCCGCCGCTGTCAGGCAGCGCCACGCACAAATGTGCCCAAATCCGCCAAATGGCGAAGACTTCGTAGTGATAAAGCTCAATAAAAACGCCGGGCCTACGCTGAAACCGCAGCACAGTCACAGCGAAAGCTGGAAGAGCGGCGTTTCTAGAGCCCCTTGTAAGCTCTCTTGGGGATACAATACAACTACACTAGAAAGGTACCCACTACGCCATAAATCACAATTTTTGTGAAGTTGGGAAGCACCTACTAAGCCATTATTTGTCATTCTGCGGAGAAGCGAGCGAGGCACCAGCTACACGTCTTTAAAGGACCCCTGACACCAAAATTGAAACCTCGAGATGTTTGTGTTGTTTGACTTTCCTGTATATGGGGGCACATCTGACCGATTATTAGTGACGAACGTTGCCTTTAAGATATCCTAATTTGGTTTTAAAGTAAGCGTGGAGTGCTCACTTGAGTTGGCTGCACCTCGCGACATCCTGGTACGACGTAGATAGAGGCCCCGCGTGACCTTCCACGAGTAAAGCAAGTATTGTGGACGTCACAGAAGGTTTGCGGGGCGCACGTGCACAATACGACGACGGGCACCCGGCGAGGCCTATTGTTCCGCACCCCTCTTACTTTGTTGTCGGCCTGCTCTCGAGGTAGTTTTCGTGAGGGGACACGCGCTTAACAGGTTTAACCTATACATAGTTTTCACGGACGTCACGCGACGTCACCACAGCCACTTCCGCTTTGCTGAGCCGCCATGTTCGGGAACCTTTCGAGACGCGGCCAGGGGAGTGAAACTTCCTATACCATCCATGGAACGCGATATTCGCTCGCAGCGCCGGACGAACGCCTGGTGTTTGGGGGCGGTACTAAAACATGGCGGCGCATTACCGACACGCACTGGGGGACGCCATCTTGATGAGGACAGGATTTGAGTGGTTGGGAGGGGGGGGGGGAGGGCATTTAGCGCCAAATTCACTTGGGATGCACCAGCAAGCCAAATTGAGCGAGTGGAAGGTATTCAGATGGCGAGCGTGCGACTGTGTTCCTGTTGCACAACGCGCCACATGATCAAAACGGCAATCGTTGCGTTCTCATTGAAGAAGGTTTGCCCATCCACCTATATTTGCACCACTTATTCTATGTAAGACTTTGTTTTTTGTTTACGTTGACACATCAGTTGGACAAGAATAAAGAGCAGAGTTTGTTTGAATATTTTATTGCCTAAACGTACCATTCGTACAGTAAAAAAAAAAAAAAAACTTGAATACCTTACGCTACTGCTGCAACCGCATCCTGATATGCCGTGCAAGCGTAGAAAAACAAAACGAGCAGCATGCAGATCGTACCTTTTGTCCGCCGGGATCCGAAAGAATTTTATGCCGGTGTGGCGTGAAGAATTTCGACACCACTCAGCACAGCACGATTTGTGATTACGGCGCGAATCCATTCATGCGTCTGTTTCCCTGAAGCTCGCAAGGGTTTCACCAGTTTCGCTGACACAAACTTTAGGGTGGTAAAAGCCGCATTTGGGACACCGTAGGCCGTAGCATACATGGACGCGCGACAAGAAACGCCCCTTTTTCGCCGTGAGAGATAGGACGGCGCAGTTCCCGTTTTCCACTCCGGATGGCGCTCGTATTTTCGCAATCTCGAACTGAAACTTTTAGGTTCACTTGCGTATTAAAAACTGCGGAGGTAATAAGAAACCTAGTAATAAATATAACATGGAACAACAACGTTCATTTATGCTCGTAGGTAGTACAGCCCCGAAACATTAGGATCGCTGCGGTCACGGGACAGAAAAACCGCGAAGTTTCATCCCCCTGACGCGGCTAACCCGGCTACCGTGTTGCGGCAGCTGGCGCGCGCATTTTCCAGTGTTATACTTAGCGCCACAGCCATGACGATTTGTGCGATGTTCGGCTGTCGTAGCAGAAGCAAGACTTCTGCGAAACCGACTTATAGTGAGTCAGGCACCGGCATGTTTTGTTTGCCGAAGGTTATCACCAAGCAGTGCGAGAGAACGCGGGCTCTCTCAGAAAGGCGCCGGAGCGTTTGGCTGGCCCGCATAAATCGCAAAGAGTTGAAGAACTTAGACAACATTCGCATCTGTGGTCGCCACTTTATTACAAGTAAGATTTTTAATTGCAGTAGTTTAAACGGACTTCTTTTTCTTTTCAATTACGTTGATAAAGCTATCGCTGCTGACGGCTGCGAGTCGCGCGCCGCCGATTTTTCAAGCTCCTAAGATTATGGGGCAGTTTACATCTATTCGTACGCGCAATGCCACTTGATAAGCTACATGCCTGTTCGCGAATTTGCAGGCAAACCATCTCAACTGATGGATGAAACGAATCCGGTCTGGGCGCCCACGCTACACTTCACCTTGGATGCCTAAGTGAATCAGGTGTGGCTTCAACGTTGTCTGCGCGGTATGCCCGACGCAAGGAACGTGCCGCGAAGAAAGCGGCAGCCACTGCAGCAAGTGTCACATCTTGTGAAGTATCTGGGTACGGACAGCCTTCAAGGGAGTGCGACGGGCCTGAAGCACGCACAAACTCGCAAGAAGCGGCCTGGGCTGCTTTTTACACACATCACCTCGGCCAACACGACGACACATTGTGACGGCAACTTCTTCGCTGCAATGTTCTTCACGAACCCACTCGTAAAATAATTGTGCGCACCTAAGGACTTGTAAGACTTCATTTTCTGCAAGGAAATGTAGCTGGTTGAAATGTAGCTGGTAGTTTATGACATCTACGTGCGTCGTTGGTGGCAGTACCTCGGCATCCGTGGTCGCGCCTCTTCTTATGCGCAGCTTATACGGGTCCACACCGCTGCACATGGCAATTTTCGCTTCATAACGCACTCTGGTGGGTCCTACGAGCTCGTCGAGGTAACCGGGACAAAATTCCATTTCGTGCACAAGTGTCGCCTACGAAAATGCCGCCGGAACGTGCGCTGACGCAACCGCACGCTGGCTTTGCGGCTACGGCGTGTGCTCGTAGGTGTCGTAGGCGCCCGGTGATGGCGGCGACTGCCCAACAAAAGTCCCGCACGCCGGATATGACGTCACGTGAAAACTATGTATACCGAGGCACCCACATACTTTCAATCTCTACCGCGCGCGGGGCCCCGATTAGAAAACCGCGCTTTCAACGTCACCGCAGCTTGTGTGCACGTGGTCTTTGACGCTCCCCCGCATGGGGCGCCTGTTTCTTGTGGTTTTTAGGCGGGCGTTTTGAAGTTACGCTAAAATGGTCGCAATCAACTACGCTAGAATGAGTTATGCGATACGCTAGAGTATTTACGATTTAACTTAGGGATTGCCAGACACAAAGCTACAAATTACAGTAAAAAAGTCATCAACAAAAATTTTGCTGTCAGGGGTCCTTTAAGGCATTATGTGAACTTTGTTGACGCGACGACTAATGACGATGAAGAATTATAGCTCAGCTCTTTGTAATGGGTTGGAAGCTTTAAACGGCCCACCAGTTATGTAATTTGCACTGGGTGACGCCCAGTCGCTATTTCCCTCTCCTGTCTTGCTGTATAACATACGTTGACGTGGGAGAGAGACCGGGGGGGAGGGGGGAGAACTTTACTGAGACCCCGAGGAAATGAATCATGCGCTTATGGGCTTCCTTGGCAACCAATACAAGTGCCCTTGCGAGGAACCCACTACGCTATAAATCATTGTAATTTTACTGAGACCCCGAGGAAATGGATCATGCGCTTATGGGCTTCCTTGGCAACCAATACAAGTGCACTTGCGAGGAACCCACTACGCTATAAATCATTGTAATTTTTGAGAAGTGGGGCAGCAGGCACTGTGCCATTTTTCGTCATTCCACGGAGAGCCGTGGTACCTGCTAAACGCATGTAAGGCATTATGCGCACTTTATTGATGCTGTGCCTGATGACGATGAAGAATTATGGCAGAGCCCTTTGTAATGGGTTGGAAGCATTCAACAACCTACTCGTTGCGCAATTCGCATTGTGTAATGCCTCGTTACAGAATTCGTGTTGTGCGACGCTTGGTGCTTATTTTACTCTACTGCCACGCTATATTGCATTTGCTAATGTGGTTCCTTCCCGACATGAAGCCTGTATAGGACCTTTTTACAAAGCTGTTTCAAGCACCGGCATGGCTCAGCGGTTGAATACTGGGCTCCCACGCAGAGGGCCCAGGTTCGAACCTCGTTCCATCCTGGAATTTTTTTCTTATTTCGTTTTTTTTTCTTATTTCGAGCGATACTGGTTACGGACAACGGCGGCGGCGGACAACTACGGCGCCAAAAACGGCCGGTGAAAGATCTCCTAACAGCTTTCGCTGTAATTCGCTGTAAAATGAAATTACCTTCAACAGTACAAGCAGACACGCAAAAGTGATTATTATTCACAAATGTGTACCGATTCCCTTGCTAGTACGATTTCGGGCCTTACCTCAATTTGCTAGACTTTCGTCAATGTCATTTTTTTACAGCGAAAGCTGTTATGAGATCATTTCAGCGGCCGTTTTCGGCGCCGTAGTTGTCCGCCGCCGCCGGTGTCCGTAACCACTATCGCTCGAAATAAGAAAAAAAAACGAAATAAGAAAAAAAATTCCACCAGGATGGAACGAGGTTCGAACCTGGGCCCTCTCTGTGGGAGCCCAGCATTCAACCTCTGAGCCATGCCGGTGCTTGAAAGTGCTTTGCAAAAATGTCCTATACAGGCTTCATGTCGGGAAGGATCCACATTAACATATGCAATATAGCGTGGTAGAAGAGTAAAATAAGCACCAAGCATCGCACAACGCGAATTCTGTAACCAGGCGTCACACAATGCGAACTGCGCAACGAGTAGGTTGTTGAATGCTTCCAACCCATTACAAAGGGCTTTGCCATAATTCTTCATCGCCATCAGGCACAGCATCAACAAAGTGCGCATAATGCCTTACATGCGTTTAGCAGGTACCACGGCTCTCCGTGCAATGACGAAAAATGTCATAGTGCCTGCTTCCCTACTTTTCAAAAATTATATTGATATATAGCGTAGTGGGTTCCTCGCAAGTGCACTTGTATTGCTTGCCAAGGATGCCCATAAGCGCATGATCCATTTCCTCGGGGTCTCAGTAAAGTTCTTCGCCCCCCCCCCTCCCCTCATCGCGCTTCCACGTCAACGTATGATATACAGCATGACGGGAGAGGGAAATAACGACCGGGCGTCACCCAATCCAAATATTGCATTGGGTGACGGTGGGCCGTTTAAAGTTTCCAGCCCATTACAAAGGGCAAGAGCCATAATTCTTCATCGTCATCAGTCGTCGCGTCAACAAAGTGCACATAATGCCTTACAGACGCGTAGCTGGTGCCTCGCTTCTCCGCAGAATGACGAATAATGGCTTAGTAGGTGCTTCCCAACTTCACAAAAATTGATTTACGGCGTAGTGGGTACCTTGCTTGTATTTATGACGTAGTGCGTACTTGTATTAGTAGCCCCAAGAGAGCTTACAATCGGCTCTAGAAACGCCGCTCTTCCAGCTTTCGCTGTGACTGTGCCGCGGTTTCAACGCAGACCTGGCGTTTTTTTATTAAATGTGTTTAAGGAGAGGATGGTGCCTATACATGGCTCCGGCTACTCCTCTTCCCTTACTGAATAATTAGCGTCACGAACTTATAAATAAAAGTACATTCACTCACGGCAATGTCTTTTTAAAAGGAATGTTCACACGTCATGCATAATGTCCACGTGATGACAACAATGTTCACACACAAGACACACAAGAATCGTTCGCACTTTGCCGAAGAGTTCAACTGACAGTCCTTTGTAGAATGCGATCACATCACATAAAAGTCACTGGGCATTGCCCACACTTTAAACACAGCTGTCTTGAATCACAACAGGCAACGCGAAACATGTGACCAGAAGTATCTCAATGTGAGGAATAATTACAAATGTGAGTCAATATCTTTTTTGATATTCCCGACTCTTCTAAAAAATGTCCTAGGGCGCGTGCAGCAATGTTTTGAAGAGTTTTTGTTGGCCATGGAACCAATACTTTTGCTAATGATAGCGACCGTCTGTCCAATCTATTTAGTTTTTGTAAGATTTTTTTACGGGGAACAGCATAATTTTCGCAGTGCAGAAGGAGGTGTTCTATGTCTTCTTCTGCCTCTTCACATGTAGATGTAGCGCAGTTAGTTTTTCTTATCCTATATAGGAAGCTCTTAGTGTATGCAGTGCCTAGACGAAGCCTGTGAATTACTGTTTCTACAGAATGGCTAATTTTAATCGGAATTTGAAACTCCGTTCCAGAATCGATTGTATATAACTGAGAGTTTTGAGCTCCATTCGCGAACCAAGTCTCTTTGGACAATCGACCACAGAGTTCGTTCAAGAAACATCGTGCACCACTCGCCGCGAGAGGTAATAGAGATAAATCGTCATCTTGATGCGCTGCATGTGCCAAACAATCAGCTGTGACATTTCCGGTGATTTCACAGTGACTTGGGATCCCCTGGAAAACGATATCATGATGTAACTCTGTTGCTATGGCGTATGTCTTCCGAATTTCATGTGTTAATTTGTTGTATGTTTTGTCAAAGTTGATGTCTTTAATAAACATTAATGATGATTGCGAGTCACTTAAAATTACCCAGCGAAGTGGCCCTGTTTTTCTACATATGTAGCGTAAAGCAGAAAGTATAGCGAATAGTTCTGCTGTTGTGGACGTCGTAAAGTGACAGAGCCGAAAAGCTTTTCTCTCTTGGTATTCAGGTATATAGAAAGCTGACGTAGAGCTTTGTTTTCGACATGACCCATCAGTGTAAACGCTAATACGATCAGCGTAACGTGTGTAAAAATGGGCTAAAGTAAATTGTTTTATTGCAATAACAAGCATGGCACACTTTCGAGTTATCCCCGGAATCGATGTGATAATTTCTGGAATAGCAAGTCGCCACGGGGGGTGAGTTGTGCATGCCGACCAGTATTCATGAGTAGGTAGCAAATTTTTACATTGCATTATATCTGCATGGTTACTGAACCGCTCGGCAAAGAGGATGATTAGCGTGTTTTGTCGCCAATCGAAAGTATTGCCTACAGGTTTCTGTAAATCTAAGCGCTTGGAAAGTTGGTTGACGGGACTCCGCAATGACCAAGGCGTTATAAGATGCGCGCGGTGCGCCAAGACATATGCGAAGGCTTCTGTCCATCATTTTCTGGACAGTTTCTTCCAAATTACGAGATATACCGTATAGTACTGAAGCAGAGTATGCAATTCTTTGTCTAATCATTGCCGAATGAATCCGTATTAAAGAAGAACTGGAACTGCCCCATCTCAATCCGGCAAATCGACGAAGAACGTTGACTAAGGAATTGACTTTCTCCTCTAATGCTTTTATTTGCGGAGCCCATGACAGCCTTCTGTCCAAAATACCCCAAAACTTGTGCTATCGCACAATTTGTAAACGCTGGGAGTCTATCTCGAGCTTAAATCTTTTGAGGAACTTCCTCGTAAAAGGTAGTACAGCTGTTTTGTCATGTGAGAGAATCATTCCTCTGCTTTTCAAAAACTCAATAATTGTTGTTACGCCTGCTTGTAGCGTATGCTCAACAACTTGAATACTCGAGTCCGTTGCCCACATGCACAAATCGTCAGCACAAAGGGAATAATTTAAAGTTGCGGGCAATATGTGTGCAGTTCAGCCATAACACAATTAAACAGAAATGGGCTGAGGACGCTACCTTGAGGAACACCTTGAATCAATATATGCTGTTTGCTTTTGCCATCAGCAGTTTCCATAAAAATTTTCCTGTCTTTCAAGAATTCTGAGATCCACCTCAGTGTTCGTCCAACTAGGCCCAACTGAGTTAACCCATGCAGAACATGTATGTGGCTTGTCGTGTCGAATGCCCTCTTCATGTCTAGGAACACTGCTATGGTGTTTTTCCCACAACTTCTCTCGTGATCTACATGTGTAACAAGATCTAAAATGGCATCCATCGTGCACCGATGTGTTCGGAAACCTGCCATATTTTCTGAGAGTACGCTCGTGCGTTCTGTCCACCACTGAAGCCTAGCGTCAATCATCTTTTCCATAAGTTTGCATAAGCAGCTAGTCAGACTAACAGGACGGAAGGAATCTATAGATAAGGGAGTTTTACAAGGTTTTAGTACTGGAACGACTCGTGCAACTTTCCAAGAAGGAGGAAGGCATTCTAATACCCATGCATCATTTCGTACTTTTAACATGGTAATTGTGGCCACCGGGCTCAGATTTCTCAGAGCAGCATATGTGACCCCATCCGGCCCAGCTGCTGTCCTCTGACAGCACGATACGAGCGCGTTCTTTGATTCTTCTAGCGAAAACTCCTGATCTAGGTCATGATGATCTGTGCGGAGAGCCAATACGCTTGGTGCTTTGACTTGTTCTACAGATTTTATGTACTCTGGTGTACTCACTGCTGCACTTGGGCGTGTAATAAGCTGGCAAAGTGCATTTGCCACGGTCGTTTCCGATACATTTTGCAGCAAAGGCAGGGCCCTGAACGGCTGTTCGTATGTTACTGACTCAATTACAGAGCGCAAGACACTCAATAATTTTGACTCTTGTGTGATGGGGGTAAGTGAAGTACATAATTCCCTCCAGCGCTTGGCGCCTAGTCGTTCCAGTTGCCGACTCATACGATCATGCGTTCTTTTGGCATTCTCGGTAATTTTCAAGACCTGTGCGCAGGTATTTCCCTTCAGCTCTGCGGCGTATTGCTCTAAGTCTCCCGTATTCAGAGTCTACCCTAGCGTAACCATCATAAATTTTAACAAAGTTTGTACACACTTTTAATTTGTCCTCAATAAGTGATAACAGGGTGTCTGTATCAGTGACAGTATCAGCTTTACTTGTTAGGTGATGTCTAAATGCCTGACAATTGGTTATCTTTACTGAACGCCTGTAAGTCGAAAAGCGTAGTCTAGGATGCTGTATTATGATAGGGAAATGATCACTACCCCTTGTTTCAATGTCTGTTCTCCATGTTATTCCACATGCAATATCGTTTGAACAAAGCGTGAGGTCAAGGCAGCTGGAGTAATTAAACCCTGTAAGAACGTCACTGAGCCGTCATTCAACACACATAGATCGCTATTGTGAATTGCCTTTTGTAGCTTGTTTCCACGACTGTCGCAGCAGGTACTTCCCCACATGACATGGTGCGCATTAAAATCTCCGCAAAGTATCACACTTTTGGTGTACCTCTGAAAAAGACCCGTTAGTGTAGAGAGTGAAATGTTTGTTGAAGGCTGTAAATAAACACTAACTACAGTTATATTTACTCCGCCGAACCGAACTTCACATGCAACATATTCTTGATAGTCTGATGATGTAGAACCTAATAAAACTGACGGTAGATCTCGTCGCACACAAATCATCGCTCTGCTCTGCCCTGCAGATCTAGTGGATGTATACACAACGTAATTAGTCAATCGAAACGTGTTGTCTACTCCAGCCTGTGTGATGCATAACACTGGAAAATAGAATTGAGCTACAAATTTCCTAAAATCCGCACTCTTAGAGCGAAGACTCTTCGCATTCCACTGGTATATGGCGACATTTTGATAACAGTCATTCATGCCTTGCCTGCGCAGCGTCTGTTGTAGCGTACTGCAACGCCACTTGCTCCACTGACAAAACAGCTTTCACTTAGGGGAGGTTATTAGCCTGTGGAATTGCGGCAAGTATGACTTTCAAAGCAGTGAGCAACATCGGTATGACAAGCTGAGCAATTGACATAGAGGAGTTTTCCTGTTGCGTGACACTTACTGGATGCGATGTGCTTGTGCTTTGTCGACTTCTTGCCACGTGGTTGATCTTCTGTCGAGAACCCTCCTGATACTCTTGTTGAGCTTGATGCTGCCTTGTTGATGACCCGACGCTTTCCTCTCGGTTTCGTAGTCCCCTTGCAACTTGCGCGTACGTCTAAACAGTGTCCTGGTGATTAGGCAATAGCGGTCGTGAAGGCCGTGCTGGATTCATGGTATTCATGTTTGGTTCGGGTGCACCGCGCTGTTGCATGTGACCATAGATGATGTCATGTTGATGTTGAAGAGAAGCTACTTTGTTCTGCGGGCATCCAGAGAATGAGGCAGCATGGGGCCCGTTGCAATTCGCGCATTTTGGTTGTCTTATAGACTTATGATGGTGGTCTTCTGCACATATTTTGCAGCGCCTTGTTCCTCGCCAGTTTTTCGCCAAGTGTCCAAACCTCTGACAGTTGTAGCAGCGTCTTGCTGGTCCCAAATATTCTTCAACCGGATAACTGGTGAATCCAAGATACACTCGCTCTGGGAGTGGTCGGTCATAACGGAACTGTATGATCACACTTTTCAGGCGGCGTGATTCCACGGTGCCATCTTCTTGACGTATGAACGAGCTTGTCGGGCCGAAGTCATTCCTACGTAACTTAAATATTCTGTAAGTTGTTGTTCTGTATATTCCAGAGGCACATGTCTGATTTTTCCGACGTTTCGTATGTATGACCCTGGAATAAATGGCTTCGCCAGCAACCAGCCACCTGCACACATGGCAACAAGCTTTTGGCTGAGGCAAGGGAACTCACAGTGACCGAAAAACTTCCATCCTTGTTTACTCGGAAAGAATGGACTTTTTCCTTTGCCAGCGCAACAATTTCCGAGGCCACAACGTTTGGATTTACTTTCCAGAACGTTCTTGCATCTTCGATTGGTCGGAATACCACAGGAATTCCCTCGAATCTTCTCTTTTTATACGTCACTTGAGTGAACGAGTCTGCCTCCTCATCACATTCGATATCTTCTTCTTCACTAGGTCGATGTTTTCTCATTATGGTTATCGCTCTGATCTTCCACTCTTACCTTTTTTGCAGAGCTTGCTTCATCCGACATGTTCTCAGCTTTCCTCGTCGCCTCCAAGACGAGTGTCGGTGGCCTAATGTTGGAGGCCTTGGCGGCTCCTGGCTGGCTCACAGGCTCGTCGGGTCCAATGCCACGCTGCGGTAATGGCGGCACTTTCCACACTCGCACATCTCGGTCAGTGCCCTCCGCCACGGTGGCAGTGAAACGTCGGCGCTCAGTGCCGTTGCGTCACTCACCGATATCAGTGATAGCAGCTGACACTGTCCCCGGAACTGTAAAAGAGGCTTTACTTGGCTGGTAAAATCAAATTCGCAGGAGCGCAGAAGGCAAAAAACCTTCAATGTCATTACTTCGTTGCAGGCAAATCGCACCTAGCGTTTGTTTATTTTCAATTAAATGACGGGATGTTAGCCCGCCGTGATCTCCAACGTTGCATTGTTGGGTTTCTATCGAGCTCGGCAGAAAACGTTCTGTGGGAATGACCTTTTCATATTCCTTTGTGGCCTAAATAGGTAGATGAACAATTTGATTGATTTATGAAAGAATAATGCGAAGGGGGGAGGGGGAGGGGTAAACAGAACGACGATCGGCCCTCTGACCGATCTAGATGGCCGGACACTTCTGTGCTTCGGCAACGCCTCTGGGCCAGCCTACTACTGTCCGAAGCTGTAGCTCCGATTGCGAGCTGCGCAAAGCAGCCCGTCGCTCCTCGTGTTCGGCACCTTGCCACGGGGGCTTGGGTTTGTTAGGACAATTCAGAAAAGGTTATTGAGCTTGGCTCTGGTGCCATGACACATTTGCAGTGAGGAGAGGTTTCGCAATGCGTAATAAGGAAAGGAAAGAACGGAGTCGTGGCTGTGGCCGTTTGAAGACTGCGCCACAAAACCTGATCACTTCTGGAAAGAGATCTATGTGGTGGGGTACTTTAGGCAACATTAGTCTGCATAACGCTTACTTCATTTATCTTGGCGTCTTCTCGTATCCTTCAGTCACTGTTTCTCCTGAATTTTGCATTGATTTAACGTAGATTCACAAATAGGTCACAGTCATTACCCTCTCTTTATTCTGCAAGTATATTGCATTTTGTTCTATGTAGCCGGACCTTATCATTATTAGGTTCTCATATCATTCATGACCATGCCTATTTTCTCGAACTATGCACTTTTATTCCTACATCTAAGTGACATTTGAAAATTGCATTGCCATATGCGCTTGACGACATTTTGATTTGTATCAATTAAACAAACTGGTTGCTCGGCGAAATGGTATTCACCAACTCGCGCAGTAACAAGTTCTCGTACGTAATATGCCTCATTGTGATTTTTCTACCTTTAGCGTCAATTTATTCATTTTTTTTTTCATTTTAGGTTATCTTCGTGTAGTATAGTTCACTCTGTAAAGTTCTGAGGGCAGAATAAATAAATAATAATGACAAATTATTAAATAACTGCGGGGCTTGGGGCTCAGCAAATTAATGTGTTTATGCAAGAATTGTCTGTAGTCCGACATGCGGGAATATTCACAATAAACCTTGAGAAACTTGAAGATTAGCGAATACAAGGCGCGTGATGCTGACACAGTGGTGAGTAGGTCCACGAATGCGAGTAAATATTTCGTTACAGTGATGAGGACAGCAGTGTGGCGACCGACTACGTTTACACATGCAATAGACGTGTCTGTGGCAGAAATAGACAGCAATGGCGGCTAAGTCAACGGTCCGACTCACCAGTCGCTAACATCATCGGCACAATATGGCACACCACTTTGCTGGCCGAGGCCGGAGGAGTGTCGGAGAAGTCCCACATCTGCACAATCTGCAGTGCTAAGTTGATCCAGCGTACTTAGAAAGAACTTTCGTTTTAGGCAACGAGCATCATTTCCCGAGGGATCCCTCGAGAAGTTCTTCACGAAAGCTATTCACGGATGAGATGGAAACACCAGTGTCTGAAGGGTGCCCATGCCTAACGCTACCATGTTGAAAGACGAATGGAACTTAGACTGACCGAGAGTTTTTCTATAGTTTTGTAGGGAGTCATCCTAGAAGAGAGCAATGCGATCAAGCACAGATAGCACTTGTACGCTGTATAGCTTCTTTATCATTGGAACTGTTGTGAGCTTTGATATACACTAGGGCATAACCTAAAGCACCTGCCCAGAAATATATGAACAAACTGGGAACTTTTATATTTTTCTCTGTACTGTAACCTCTGCACTTCTGTAAGCTCGCTCGGCTAAGGCCATTCCTATGTCGAAGGAGACGTTAGTTAGAGGCAGACAGTGAAACCCAGCGCAAACATTGGGACAAGGCAAGAATTAAACCACCCGAGCGCTGCCTCGCAATTAAACACTGCCTGAGGTTAGCATTGAATGGGCATAGTTTTCTACATATTCTGTATTTGTGTAGCTGTAGCTGATCCATGTTGCATTTCGCAGTTGCGAGATAATCCTCGTGTACTTAACTTATTCCTTTCTACCAGTGTTCACGCTGTGTTCTACTCTTTGCCATGAACCACGTATAACTAGCCGTATTCAGAGTCCTCGACGACAGTTATTCCTATGCCTAAAATAACTTTCACTTATTGCCTAGTCCGCTCTATGCTTCGGTCGAGTATGTAGTTTCCTTCACCGAAAAATCGAACGCACCCGCTCCGAGAGAATGCCTTGTGTTTTACCGCACCGCAACTCCAACCGTTTTGCTTCTGGTACGATGGGGTATTGGTTAAACTTTAGTTAAAATCGGTCGATATTCGTGCGTACGTGCGATGAATCTGGCTGTTTGTTTTGCATTCATACCTTTTGCGCTACGTACGCAAGGAAGTATCGAGTGCGCTAACGAGGAACGAAGCGAACACTGCTAAAACATCATTACTGTTTTTCCCTAAATGGCGTTTTTTTTTTCGTTCTCCATTAGGTTGTTTCAGTACATAGCGCTGAAAATAGTACGATCTTCATGCGTTTGCTATCTTGTTTTTTTCCAAAATGGACTAACAATTTACAACAGACACCCAGTGGACCAGTGCAATGTTTCCCATTTCTTTTTATTATTTTTCTTTGCTTGTGGGCATATATCATTGGTGAGCGTTGCGGTCTCGCCTCAAGGGACCAGTTGTGGTTAGCCGTTAGTAATTAACATAGTACGTTTCGTTGCCTGTTTATATTGGCAGCAGTCCAAGGCTTAATGTAGCGAAAAACTTGATCCCGTTCGGTTGAAAGAAGGCATGTGTTTCGCGCTTATTTACAATGATTATGCCAGCGCTTTCTAGCAGCACTACCAAGCCGGAATGTTTACGGTTAACTTGTTCACCATGCCCACTATCATTCCTTCTTAATCACAAATAGTAAGCGTGTTCTCATCTCACGGCGCTCAGTAAGTGAAAACTAACAACCAACACAGTTACGCCAAAACACACTGAAGTTTTAAGTATTATTGTTACAGTGATGCATACAGCAGTGTGGTGGGCGACATCGCCTGCGCTTTCAGTACAGGTGTCTGTGGGAGAATAGAAAGCAATGGCGGCAAAGTCATCTGTTCGATTCAACAGTCTCTGTGATCATAGCCAAAATATGACACACTGGCTTGATGTCAGTGGCTGTAGGAGTGCCGGACGAGTCTCACGTCTACACATTATGCTGTGGTAACTTCATCCAGCGTACCAAGAAAGAACTTTCTTTTTAGTCAGAAAGCATCATTTGCCGAGGGAGCCCTCGAAAATTTCTCCACGCAAGTTCTTCACGGATGGCATAGAAATAGCTGCGTCTGAATGATGCGCATGGCTAACGGTACCATTTTGAAAGACCAATAGAACTTAGATAGACCGAAAGTTGTTCTAGTTTTGTAGGTAGCCATCCTTGACGAAACCAAGGTGTGGAAGCACCGAGAGCGTTTTCACGGTGGATACCTTCTTTATCATGTGAACTGTTATGTGCTTCGATATACACCAGGACATAGCCTGAAGCACCGACACAAAACAATGTGAACACACTGGCAACTTTCGCATTTTCTACGTAGTGGAAACCCTGTACTTCTATGAACTCGCCCGGCTATCGCCATTCCTATATAATGAAATGAACGTTGCTTATAGATAGACAGTGAAACCCAGCGCAAACATTGGAGCAATTGAAGAAATGAACAACCCGAGTACTGTCTCGGAACTAAAAACTTACGGAGGTTTGCCCTGAATACACGTAGTTTTTTGTATGTTGTATACTTGTGTAGCTGAAAGTGTACCATGTTACTTTTCGCAGCTGCCAGAAAACCCTCGTGTGCTCAGTTTATCCATTTGTCCTAATGTTCCGGAGTGCTCTACTCTTCGCCATAAACCGCATTCAACTAGCAAAACTTAGTCCTCAATGATAGTTATTCCTGTGCATAAAAGAAGTAGTTTATTTTATTGCCTAGTCCGCTCTTAGTTTCGGTCGCGTATGTATCTCCTTCATCGAATAATTGAGCGCACTTCCTCTGAGTTAATGTCTCGTATTTTACCGCACCGCAACTTCAAACTTTTTTTTTTCTGTTACGGTAGAGTATGGGTTAAGTTTTAGTGATAATCAGTCGATATTTGTGCGTAAGTGCGATGAATCTGGTTGCTTGTTTTGCATTCATGCTTTCTTGCGCTATGCACGCAAGGAAGTATGGAGCACGCTAACGAGGAACGAAGCGAACACTGTCAAAAACAGCGTCACTCCTTTTTTTTTAATGATGATCTTTTCGTTCACCATTAGATTGATTCAGTACATACCGCTGAAAATACGTACGATGTTCATGCGTTTTGTCATATTTTTGTATATTTTTTTGCAATTTGGGCTATTAGTTTACAACAAACACCCAGTGAACCAGTGCAGATGTCATCATTTTTTTTTTTCGCTAGCGGACATATTTCATAGGAGAGCGTTACGGCCTTGCCTCAAGAGGCCATTTTTGGTTAGCCATTAGTAATTAACGCGACACGTTGCGTCGTGTTCCTGTATTGGCAACAGTCCAGCGCTTATTGTAGCGAAAAATTTGACCCTGTTCGGTTGCAAGTAAGCATCCGTTTCACGTTTATTCTCAAGAATTATGCAAGCTTTTTCTAGCTGCAGTATCAAGCCGGAATGTACATGGTCCCCCTGTTTATCATGTCCACCACCGTTCATTCCTAAATGCAAATAGTGAGGGTGTTCTCATACTGCGGTCTTCAGTAAGCGAAAATTAACAGCCAACTCAGTTACGCTGGAACACATTGAAGATTTAAGCGTTATTTTTTTTTATTGAAATGATGCAATAGGAGTGGTTGGTGCCATTATAGTGGCACCGGCTACTCCTTCTCGCTTAGAAGACAATATATGTAGTAACGAAAATAATAAGGCACAAAATGCAATACAGTAGAACACATAGGAAAATACGCACAGCCGAACGTCACATGGCAGTTCATATAAGTCTAATAGGTTCATATGTGCACAAGTGTTGTATAACAAGTTCAAATGGGAAAAGCCAGTTCACATGTATACATTCAAACTCAAATATTTTGTATTACAGTTTGAATGTATACATGTGAACTGACTTTTCCTATTTGAAAGCGTTATTTTTACTTAGGATCTTACTCTTAGTAAGAAGCTATAGCAAAATAATGCGCAAGGTCGCTGCGATGGCATCGTCAGCTTCTCTGATCTACTTTAGATGAGGCTATCGCTTAGTGCCGAACGCACTTTTCGGGGGGTCATGCGGCTGGCAGGGGCCGCGGGCGTTTGTTTTACGTTGCGTAAGGACTAATGACCTGTCAACAACACATCCCTCCTGAGATCCTTCTTTAGATAACGCGATACGTTTCGGCGTTTTAGAGCGAGCGAGTATGTAACGGGCGTTCTAGCAATTTTGTACTAAGCCTTGCAAAAGAATGCGCGCGTAACCAGAACCGGACCAAATATGGAAATTTTTTACTCTCCTCTTAGTGCCTCCGACTATATCTTACTATGACCTCATAAGTAATGAATTGTAAATGCACAGTTAATGAATCAAAATAGCATTTTAAACTACAAACTCTGCGATAGAGAAATTCGGTGCTTAATGACAAATATCGGGATCTATAAATAAAAAAAGATAGATCATATGTTGGCGCTAGTGCGGAGAGATGTTGGATCCCTCACTCATGCCATAAACGAATGATCGATGACCCGCGCGGACCCATGCCATGGGTAGGCCGCAGGAAAAAAAATGATGAACGATGGCGACAGCAGTAGTCGCCGATACGTTTCCGTCAATCGTCAAAACCTGCTGGCTCTTAACGCTGTTTGTCAACAACAAAAACGCTGACAGAGCTTCTGGGATTGCCCTCTACTATTTATCGCTTATCCCAAGGTCTCATGGATTGGCCAGAAGACGGGCCATCTCGGCAAACTTGGGCACGAAGACTATTATTGATAATATTAATTTATTGCTCAAGGCCTGTTCATGAGGTTTGCCTGCTTGAAGCAGCGATCATTCGCTTGCTGCACACATAATAGTACCAAGTTTTCAGTTACGCGGCGCTTTTTTTTAAACCTCGCGTTCTCTTTGCTGCCCTGAAAATGGTAAGCTACGGTGGCCATCATTCCGCAAAAAATATTTAAGATAGTTATCTTTAATGCGCTTTAAGAGTTGTTCGTTGAGCAATATTTGCTTTAAAGCGATAATAAAATTTCATTTTGACTGATTCGAAAGTTTTTGATTCAATGGGGGATCCTTTGCTTCGAAGCGATAATTAAAATTTAAATTTAATTTCGACTGATTCGCAAGTTTTTGCCTCTAATCGTGCTAAAATTGCATAAAATCACGAAAAAGCTCGCGAAGCAAAGAAGTAGTGGATCAGTCACACGAAAGATTTCAGGCTCAGAGGCAGCTCCATTATTTTAAGAGTGCTTGACACTGAGACAGTATGCAGGAGCAACCACGCCGCCAGCTCTGCAGTTGTGCGCGAGCACACGCAAAAACGCTCAGAGATGGCGCTACGGGAATCCCTATAACGACCGCGCCACCGCCTTTGCGCGTCGTACCGGCGCGCGTTCTCCTACTCTCCCTCACACTCCCATCCCCTCGCTCTCTTGCACCTTCAGCCGGCGCCTTCTATACAAGCCACGCCTACGAATCTGCGTTCAGGGTGGTTTGCCTCCGTTCCTTTCCTTCCCTCACGGATCCGCGCTAGTGGGAAACAAGGGATGCGCTGCGCTGTACCGCCGCTGCAGCCGACGACTCAGTAGCCGGCGGTCCGCGCTCGCGCTTGGTGCCTTCGGCTCCGCGCTGCTCGTACGGGAGGAAACTTTTATTCGACAAGTGGCAACCGCCTCCGTTTGTCCTCTGGCATTACCAAACGTCGCATCGCTTCCCTGCCAACGTCGACTGAGCTCTGCCAGCCAGTATTTACAGAGTTTGCGATATCGCTCCGACGGGTGTCAAACGGTCAGAGTACGTTACTGGCGGTAACCTATTTGGATGAATACCAGATGGTGTTGCGTTCAATTTCCCTAATGAGATGTCACGCGCCGCGAAGCTTGCCACCAGGTGAAGTTCGCCCTCGACATGGCATTTGAACTTTACTTCTTCGTGGCAACTGAATTGTGAGAGTTCGAATTAGCGCACGCCCGCGGATTCTCCAAGTTCCATGGATACTGCGACCGATGTCTATTTATTGCCCGTGTGAATGTGGGCGTTCGAGTGCTCTCCCGAAGTTGGACATAAGTGCGTTCCTGCTGTACAAACCAGAATGTGGTGAGAACACGGCATCTGCGCAAGGTCTTTTGTAGGTAGTGGAACTTTTACCGATACAACAATATAGTGGCCGCCAAAGCTGTGGTTCGTTTACACAATGTTAATATCCATTTACACTAACAGATTATAAAGAGCACGTAGGATTGTTATATCAGGTAGCCGTCATCCATGCTCTCATATCTATAAAAAAAACAGTTTTGAATAGAATTCTCGTAAATTCTCTGTAAAAAAGAAATTTGCTTCGTTTTCGAGAAGTGTTTTTAGGCACCGTAATTAATACTCACGTGGAGAGATTGTGCTATTCTTCAGAAATAGCTTAGAAATTCGAAAAAAATGTATGCTCTAGACATCTTCTATAAATGTAATCGAATGAACGAGTTTAACGTTCCATTTTTTTATTAACCAGGATTCATAAATTTTTGCTATAATCACGCCTTCGCATATCAAATAAGAGTACAATATACAGGTGCAATAGCCGAGCGGACTGTGAATATTAAACTGGCATTTCGAACGGACTCGATTGACCTGAAAAGTAAGAAATACATATAATTTTTAAACCTTAAGCCTCCCATCGGAAAGTCCGAATTTTAACTGAGGACATTTACTGCTAAGGCGGCTATTGAAAGTAATGAAAAACGAATGAAACTGTTTCCACACACGCAATTGATTTGCTACAATCGTGAACACGGTAAGACAAGCAGCTTGAAAGTTTTCACATAGGTATATTTCAATATTTTACCCTGGCTCGCCTAAAAAAAATAATGGCTGCATTGCGCGTGAATTCCATGAATAGAAGAAGCCGTCCTCTGCGCTGAAGTCTGGAGTAACTTTCCCGTGGAGTTATTGTCCAAAACATGGCCGGCGAACTATGGTGCAACATGTTGGGAGCAAGCTGGACCTTCGGCAGAGGGAACACTGTTGGTCTTGTGCATCTCAATCGCTACAGCGCCGCTCCTTTGGCAGTGTGACACAGGAGCAGCATTACCGGATGTCATACGCATAGGTAAGTTAATATTCTTCATCAGATTTCAATTTTATTTTGTTTTATTTTTCCAAATACATATGAAATGGTTTTGAGCGCTAAATGTGCGTCTGCAGCTTGACAGAGGCCCGGAAACCACAACAGACCACCCTGCATTACATCCTACTGATGCATAACTTCTAGAAAAAATCTCAGTGAGTAAGTCACGTGTAACAATTTGTCTCGAACAGTTAAAAGAAAAAAGCATGATAATTTCGGGCTTCTAAGTGATACCTGATTCGAGCGCGCTAAGCTGTTCTGCATACCTCGAATTGCTTAAGTATGAAATTCAGGTTGCAATTTCCTAGGCCCACACCCATTATCAGTGGGTCCATTTAGCGGGGCACTTACCTGCCTACCTGTCTGCGATTGTAAACATCTCTTTGCTCTATTTTCTATATTTTTTGCTTGGCCTTATGGCTTATTTTGACCGTGTGTATTATGAAAACGAGTGGTCATGCACGAAAAGCGTTTAGAACTAGCTTTTACCTAGATTTTGCCAATTTCAGGGCGTTCCGATAAACGCACTTAGGTGTGTGGATGTAACTTTTCAATGACCTCTCTTTTCTGGAGTAAGTCAATAGAACTTGAACTCTTTCTTTAGTGCTTGAACTATCGGCATCCGTAATAGATTGCTAACGTGATGATCAAACCAACATCGCTCCCTGAAAAAAATTAATAAGTATAGAACATGTCGCTTCACGGGCCACTTCCTTGTTATTTCGTGGTTGCCTTGGCCGTTCTCGTTTTTTTCCATGTGTTCACTGCTCTGAGCGTGCATGTGCGCGTGCGTGTTCGGATATATGAGAAGGCCGACGTATGTCTTAAGTGCGGGAAAAAATTGAACACATGCGAACATAAATTTTTCCCGCACAGTTGTCGCGAATAATGTTCGAAAATACGTATACAAAGAAATCAGGAACATGCAAAAGCGAGTGAGTACAATATCTCTCATAAAATTAGTGCATAGAACCTGGAATGTAATTTTTAATCGAGATATCTGTGTTAGAGAACTTGGTGGGTAATTTGCAGCAAAGGGCTAGCGGAAAGACACAGCGTATACAGAAGCGCGACGATGAAAAGCTATGTTGTTAGCTCAATGGCAGCAGGGCCATGAAATTCAAATGGCGCCAGAATAAATATATCTTAGACAACTGGCTCATTCATAACGGTTCATGCTGAAAGTAAGAACTGTTTTTTGCACAGGAAATAAAACATACATATTATGCAGCAACCCAAACGAGAATACGTGAACCTGATCGCATGCCAACGCAAAATAAAACAAAGGACTTGATATCGCGACCTTAAGAAAAAGCATTTTCTTGTCCCGGAGCGGCTTACAAAATCACGCTCACTTGCTTGTTTCTTGGAACGAATCGCTAAAACAAAAATCGCCTAAAATCTGCCTATTTTTACACTTTCTTTGACGTAGAGGCATCTCTTTTGCCAACCGATTGTGCGCGCATGTTGCTGAGGGGCACTGTCGGCTCGTTAGAGGCTCCTGCTGAGCACTACGAGCATGTATGACCACGAACGAGACGTATTTAATGCAAGTTTTTAAGCGACCTCTAGAATACTATGTATTTATACGGGCGGCTAACGTTTCTGTTACCTAAGCCTGTGGTTCACGTTAATTTTCGGCCAAGTGTACGGGTATCCCGGCTGACGTGGACAAAAAGGGAAAGTTGTAGTTCAATCATCTTTGCTTCAAAAGAACGTTGAACAATACTTCCCTCTGGGATAGATGGATAGATACTGAAATACACACCGACGCAAGCAGCGTAGGACTCGGTGCCGTCCTTGTGCAAAAGACGGACGGGCTTGAAAGGGTTATCAGTTATGCTAGCCGGTCATTATCCAAGGCAGAAGCCAACTATACCACAACAGAAAGGGAATGCCTCGCCATCATCTGGGCTACGTCAAAGTTTCGCCCCTACCTCTATGGCAGGCCCTTCAAAGTTGTCAGTGACCATCACGCCTTATGTTGGCTAGCTAACTTGAAGGACCCTTCAGGTCGTCTCGCACGATGGAGTCTGAGGCTTCAAGAATTCGACATTACCGTCGTGTACAAGTCCGGACGAAAACACTCTGACGCCGACTGCCTCTCTCGTGCCCCCGTCGACGCGCCGCCGCAAGACGACGACGATGACTGCTTCCTCGGAACTATAAGTGCCGACGACTTCGCCGAAAGGCAACGAGCCGACGCGGAACTGGGGGGCCTTATGGAGTACCTCCAGTGCAAGACCGCCGTTGTTCCGAAGGTATTCAAGCGAGGACTGTCGTCGTTTTTCTTACGGAACGGCGTTCTCCTGAAAAAGAACTTCTCGCCACTTCGAACGGACTATCTTCTTGTCGTGCCCTCATCATTGCGACAAGAAGTCCTCCAGGCCCTACACGACGACCCGACAGCTGGACACCTCGGTGTTTCCCGCACGCTCGCCAGAATACAGGAAAAGTACTACTGGCCACGCCTTGCTGCCGACGTCGCCCACTACGTCAAGACTTGCCGAGATTGCCAGCGACGGAAGACACCGCCGACTAGGCCAGCGGGACTTCTGCAGCCAATCGAACCACCTCACCGGCCGTTCCAGCAAATCGGGATGGACCTACTGGGGCCGTTCCCGACGTCGACTTCCGGCAACAAGTGGATCGTCGTAGCAACTGACTACCTCACCCGCTACGCCGAGACAAAGGAATTGCCCCAAGGCAGTGCCGCGGAGGTAGCCAAGTTCTTCGTGGAGAACATCGTCTTGCGTCATGGCGCCCCAGAGGTCCTCATCACAGACAGAGGTACCGCCTTTACAGCGGACCTAACTCAGGCGATCTTAAAATACAGCGAGACGAGCCACCGCCGCACCACCGCCTACCACCCGCAGACCAATGGCCTCACCGAGCGTCTAAATAAGACCATCGCCGACATGCTCGCCATGTACGTCGACGTTGAGCACAAGACGTGGGACGCCGTCCTTCCGTACGTGACCTTCGCTTACAACACGGCCGTCCAAGAAACGACGCAGATGACGCCGTACAAGTTGGTCTACGGAAGGAGCCCGGCGACGACGCTCGACGCCATGCTACCTAACGTCACCGACGAAGAAAATGTCGACGCCGCCGCTTACTTACAACGTGCCGAAGAAGCTCGACAGCTGGCCCGCCTGCGCATCAAGACCCAGCAGCACACCGACAGCCGTCGCTACAATCTTCGACGACGCTTCGTCGAGTACCAGCCCGGCGACCGTGTCTGGGTCTGGACGCCAATACGACGACGCGGACTAAGCGAGAAGCTTCTTCGACGATACTTCGGACCGTACAGGGTACTTCGACGTCTCGGCGCACTCGACTACGAGGTTGTCCCCGACGGCATCACGAACTCTCAGAGGCGCCGAGCTCGACCCGAGGTCGTGCATGTGGTGCGCCTTAAACCGTACTATGCTCGTTAACGCACCTGAGGACTCTAATGTTTGCTTTCTTTATTAGTTTTCTTTAGTATTGCATGTATTCATGTTCTGTTTTTAAGCATCGGGACGATGCTTTTTCAGAGGGGGGCATTGCCGCAAGTCTTATATTTCATGAGTTGAAGCTTCACCCACAAAGACTGTGGGCAACGCGCTGCGCAGGCCTCGCCGTGATGTGTAGGAAGCTTCGCGATTGTTTTGAAACAATCCGTTAAGATTGCGCGCCGCACGAGAATGTTCCAGCTTTGTCGAGAGATAACGCCGCCAACAGCGATATCGCTGGAAAGTTCGAAAGCACCTGTATGAAAGCCGACGCACTTCGCCGCTTGTCAGTTGATCGACGGACGACGCCCTGTTCGCCGCTATCATTGTACAGCGTGTATTGCTGTAGTTCTAGTTCTCATTTTCCCGGCCACAAGTTTGGCCAAATAAACAGTTTCATTCTGCAAACGCCGACTGCTTTCTTCGTCGACGTCACGACCACGTGACAATATTTAACTGTTCGCCTATATTCAAATGTAATTTAACAGCTCTCGTGTGCTTGGTGTCTCTTCCGCGGCCGTTCGCTCGCGCTGTTACATTGCAGAGAAGAACGTTCAGCACTGATCACTCTTATGGCCTAGATATTGTTTTGTTTGAGAGTTCATAGATTTTTCAAATCTATACACCAGCGCTACAACTCAAAAGTATCTAGCGTATTTTTCTTTTACTTTTATATTTCAATAATGTGAACGGAATTCCCACATTGCTACTAGGGAGGCTACGACGTTTCCCAGACAGTTTTTTTTAATCGTTTCTCATAATCTTGATTATGCGTTTCGTCAGGATCATAGGAAAATGTCACAGTGCTCTACAACATATAATAAACACTTCACTATTTATTCACGTGAAAGCGTTATATGCCCCTTGCTAACGTGACCTGTGGCGAAAAGCCGGCGTGTGGTGAAAAGGTCACATGATCGCGCACGCGCCTCGTGGACCGAAGCACGCGAGCCGCGCGTTCACTTTTTCTTTGCGGCGATCGCGTGATGCAAAGCACTCAGCAAAATAACCCCACCAGATGGCTTTCATGTTGCAGTCGTCTTAGGTGAATGTATTAGGAACCCTTTAATTTTTTTATTTTTTATGTTCTGAGCTCCACCTTTTGTCATAACGTCAGACTTTATTGTGTTTATAGGAAGACCAACCTTCTCGGTTTAATATTTTGCCTTCAGAATGAGTAAATTTGCGTCTTGTGTGCTTCCTTTTCAACACATGTCGTGAATATCGCAGGTTCGTTAGAAAGGAAGCGTGCGTTCGCGCGCACAGACCTTCCCAGCAAAGCTGTTCACAATCTTCTTATATCTTCTTATGTGGTTCACAACCATATAAGAAGATTTCCATTTCGCCGTACGGTGCTACCAGTGTCTGACCGTAACTCGCGACCCAAAAAAGCAATAATATACATTTGATTCGATGGCATTGCAAAAAAGACGATGAAAAGAGAAGAGAAAAATGGGGAAGTCGGTGTTAATTCATGACGTGAAAAGACGCGAATGAGATGGTGACACAAAATAGAAAAACACAGAACAATCCGTCGGCCTATGTTTATCTCTTCAATGAGATCGTCTTCTTCAAACCGACAAACGGAAAAAAGCACGTCCAAGCAACTAAAATATCACATTTTTGATAGCGAAAAAGAGATGTAGTAAACCAATCTGAAGAGAGCAAACATATACATACGCAATTACTAAAGTACTTAGTCAAGCTGCATGGCTTGGATGATTAGAATGAAGAAAGAGCTTAACAGCCTTCATACGTACTCCAAAACAAGAGACGAAGCCAGCGCTTCGAATAAAAAAAAAAACAATTAAGAGGAGGACAGGGTGAAAATATTGCCTCACATTCCCAGCAACTGCAAATTAAAAACTGCTTTTGTTTTTTTCATTTGCTCCGACTGCGCCTACCGGAAAACGCCGAGGCCTCGCCAATTTGCTGCTAAGTACCACGAGCATCAGAGCGAGCATTAAAAAGATGTTTTTACTATGTTTCTTACTGTGAATGTGTACGAACAAGCTCAAGTTCGCACGCTGCTCAAAAAAGGAGTATAAAGCAATGGTCTTTTCATCTCCTGGTACCGAGGAACTCAAAGCCATTTCGCATTCCATGTTTTTGAGCAGCTTTCACGGTGCAGTCGCATACTCTGGCGCCGTTCTGATGCCGTTTCCTCGCTTTGAAGAGACGTGCCAGGAGATGTTAGTGGACTTATATGAAGATTAGAAAGAATGGTTGCCTGCTTGACGCTGCCACCGCGACGTAAAAAGAAATGCGCTTGTTTTCGTTGCTGCATGACTTCGTTGACTATACGCCTTTATTTTAATACACGACGTGACGCGGCGCTTATGCCATAAAGATAACAAATACAAAGATGCCAGTCCTCGGGGCTTTTCATTCCAACCCTTGTTTTTGTTCTTGCTAGTTCCTCGAAAGAACACTGCATTATTCTGAAAAAATAACAGATTTTTTAGCTTCCATTAGTGGGCTTTTTTCTCTCCGTGACTCGTGTTGTAGGTATTTCCTTCAGTGCGTTCTCTAAAAAACAAGAAAATGAACAGTAAACAAGCACAAGGTCACGCGACATTGATTGCTGTAAATTTACGTACCGACAAGAATTTAGTATGTTTTTTGTAATATCAGCTAAGCAAATGGCGAATCGATTCACTTAAGTATGACAACACCTCGGTCACGCTGCGATGTGTGTGACCTACGTTACTCAATCACTCAGAAATAGTAATGCAGGTGTGACAGGTAAACGTTAAAAAAAAGTTTTTGATCCTTCAGGAAACAACTCAAGTAATTCCAAATCATATTGAACTACATGCATAATGCACGGCTGATCCCAACGAAAAAAAAAAAAAAAACATACTGTTTCAAACTTTTACATACTCTTCCTCGATGATCTTGAGTCTGAGTTTGTCTGTTACCTGCTACTCAGAAGCACGCGCGCTGGCATGCTCTTCCACATCCACAGTCAGACAATGCTCTCAGTGGAAGACTACAAAAGTTTACGATGCGCTTTGCGAGCCGCGAACTTTCTGGCGTAGAGGCACTGCGAAGCTCTCACTTCTCGATTCTTTCGGGGCACAGTGTATTACAAAACATGGAGGGCTGTAAAGCCTTGAAGGAAATTCAGGGATGGTTACAACAGAGCAGAGTTATCTGAAACGACCGTAGAGAATTGGCGAGGAAAGAGCTACCTCGAAAGCCCAGGGTTTAAAAAAGAACGCTGGCTTGCGTAAATGTCAACGTCACGGCCGGCATACAAGAGCCTTACTTTATATGACTGCAGGAATTCCTTCTGCTAGTGCGAATACTTCTAAGTTATTCGAAGTATAGGATGCGAGGTATAAGTAGGGTGGAACGTTGCGTGTTTTGCAAAAAGCTGAATAAATATGTGAGCTCAGTGACTGCGGATGTGATCAGCCAGCGTGCTATTGAAGGTAACGCCTTGTCTGAAGTCGTCGGCCTTACTACACATTGTATCGATTTCGCTGGAACAAAGAAGTATGACTTTTTCAAGCTCTTTCATTAAGTTGCCTTATTATTGATAAGTAACACCGCATCATAGAGAAAAGCAACAGCGAAGCCACAGCATCTCATCCTAATTTCCGATCGTTAACCAACCTGCTCTAACGCGAACGGGACCATTAACACAGGAATGCGCGACAACATTATGACGAGTGATGTACTAACAGACAGACGACTCTGCCGCAAAAGCTTAAACATGAGGTTAATGCCACCTGAAAGGCGGATGTACATTCCGCATTCTTCCTTTTTGTACCGGGTTTTCGTTTCTGTTTTTCGTAGGCGTAGCTTACTTACAAGAGGTATATGTGGCAGTCACAACTTACAGATGTCTTGCCTATTATTTCTCTGAGTTCTTGCGCTCATTGCTCACTCGCCGGATAACTCTATGCGGCACAGGATAATAGTCATTTTGTATTACACAGCCACAGGCAGCTAAGAGCAAGAGAAAACCATTATCCCGTCGAAGAGGGGTTCCCCATTAAGAGGAGCCGTCCAGCAAGAATCACGAGCGGAGGACGGGAAGTAGAAATAGACCGGCAAATGCTACCAGTTGCACAATCGCATTCACCCAGCGTGCCATCATTCCATTCCCTCTTCGGGAGGCCCGCGGGCGAAAAGGGACCACCAACTCACGCAGCCGGCAGAAAAGGAATAAAACCTTTCTCGCTATATACAGTCACGTATTGTTTGAGCCTCTCGGAAGTCATCATATTGTTTTTTTTTTTCTCTCTCTTTTCGTACGTAACCACTGCACCAAGAATGTATAGTGTCCTCCTAGACGAACCTATTTCGCGAGAGAAGCAGATACAGCATTTCCTTCCAGCATTCAAAAGAGAAAATGTTCAATGGCTCGCGGACATACCACCCATTTCTCTGGCCGTCTTTATCCCCAGGCAATTGCTCTGACGTTGCAATCTACGCGGGAAATTATGCTTTGCTACAATAAGCGCACTCATTTGTATAGTCCCACAATCTGCACTCTGCCCACTTTAATGCGTTTCCTTCGATGTGTTTTTTTTTTTTCAAATGAATGTCATCTGGGTCACTGCAATGCGAGGTTGGTGTCGTTTTTTTACCGTTTTTTATCAGTTCCGAAATGCGTAGTTCTGCGGCCGTTCGTGTCACGCTTAGGATGCAGAATCCCGTATGGTCTTTTTATCGACACATTTTGCCATATTGAGTCAGGGAATCCCAATTGGGCCAGTGTTTGAACGCGCGATATACAGGGTGTTTCGAGAACTGTGTCCAACCTTATGAAAAAATCAGGACAATGCGATATTTGATTGCTGCCTTCATAATTGGTATTTCTGCAGTGGCAGGGATTTTAAGATGGTTAAAAAATTATTTGGTATTGTAATTAAAAAACTTAAATTATTTACCTTTTTAATTAGTGGAGTTAAGTGGTTGTGTCAAATGGGAGAATTGAAGTTCTTCATGCCAGAAACCCAACCCAACTTTTAGATTTCGAGAAAGTGGCATGCAGTAATAATTAAGAAGTAATGAAATTCAACCAAATTCAATGGCGAAACCTAAACAGAAACATGGAAGAACGCAACTGCCATATTCTTCTGAGATGTCCAAAATGAGTGAATGACTTTTTCTGTAGCGCTAGGCATCCTAAGATTGTTAGAGACATGATTTGAGACAGTAATTAAGAAGGTAAATTAATTACCGCTTTAATCAGTGGAGTTAGGTTACTGTGTCAAATTGGGAATTTGAAGTTCTTCGTGCCGGAAACCCATCCCAGCATTGAGATTTCGAAAGCGTGGCCTCTAGTAATAATTACGAAGTAATGAAATTCAACCGAATTTGATGGCTTTCGCTGTCCAAAGCCGTTGCATTTCGTTGAATTTCATTACGCCAGAACAATTACTAGAAAACGCGTTTTCGAAATCTCAAAGCTCGGATGGGTTTCTCGCATGAAGAACTTCAATTCTCCCATTGGACACAACCACCTAACTCCACAAATGAAAAAGTTTATTAATGTAACTTTCTTAATTACTGTCCTAAATGATGTCCTTAAATATCTTAAGATTCCTGCCGCTAGAGAAAAAGCAATTCTGAAAGCCCCAAGCAAATATAGCATTTTCCTGATTTTTTTAGAAGGTTAGACACATTTCTTGAAACACCCTGTATGTGCGAGAAGAAGCAAAAAGACAAAATTTCGCTCGTTTAAAAATGCTCCATATTTCGGAAAAGTAATCACCTGCCCCTTCTCGAATTATATGAAATACTTGATGTGTATGAGGGGGTTGTTTCGTGATGACACTAAATATGTTCTCCCGTGTAGCAGAAAACAAGCACACTGACATCAGGATCAAGGTATGTGCATGCACTTATTTATGCCATATCTCCTTTTCTGGCGCCTGATAGCTTTAATAGTGCCAGAAACTTACACAGCTAATGTTCAGACAACTAAGGAGTAGTTCGCGCGTTGCCAGCTGGTAGCAGATCTGAACAATTTATATTTACTTATGTTAGTTTATGACAAAAAGCTGCGTGACCTCCCTTGCAAGAGCTAAACAATCCGCTCGAACTCGAAAAAAAATTTTTGACAATGTAAAATAGTTTAAGACATAGTTTGCCCTTGGAAAGGACAAAATGCCAGGACAAGACTATTACTCAGGAAGAAAAAGGACAGCAAAGCATGCGATACGTGCTTATAAAGCAGCTGGTATTTACAGGCTTTTAAGTGATCAAATATCGATGATATGACGAAAATATAAATGCAGAAGAATAAGCAGGCCTTTCCTATTTTTCATGCTGTGTAACTCCAGCTAACATATCGGCAATTCTGCAACCTCCAGCCATTAAGACTAATGAACATGTATCATTATTACTATGGCAGGATTACTATGGCACTGACAGGTAGTCCTTCTGTCCATTACTAATAAGAAACATGAAGTATGGGAGACACGTGTTAATGAAGCGGAACAAAAAGTGCGAAAAGAATGATACGGTCTTACCACACAGTACTTGACATAATAAAAAGTAAATGCGTCGTAAATAAAGTATTTTCCTAACTTCATTTCTCGCGTCTTCATAGATTACGTCTTAAATGTTTAAGCTTGCTTCTTTAGGCGGCACTGTAACGAAGCAAAATCTCCTAGCTCACAAATTTAGATTAGTCAGTGGTTAACATGTGGAACACAAGTTGTACAATATAAATTTAACATGAAACCTTTCTTCATGCGTAATAATTTCCAGCTACCCTGCAAGTGGCGATTTTTCTTCTACTTTAAACGAACAAACCAGCAGCGGCAGTTTTATCATCCCCTCGGTTTAAACTCGCAGCCGGAACAAACGCAGTATTGCTTAAACTGTAAGGATGAATTATTGCGCACGCGTACGCTCTTCCTGCCTGAACTATTTAGGTAAAGTTTTTTTGCATGTCGAAACCGTAGGGTGCGTCTGAAAAAAAAAAAGAATGAAAGATAGTACAGAGCTAGTTCCGTGGCCTATAAAGTTGAAGCTGCAAGGCAGTCTCGAATATAGATTTTCACTTTGTTTTTCAAGAGATTCTGCAAGCGTTTCTTTTATGCGGAATTGTGAAATGCTGAAACTCGTGATGAAAAATGAGCGCTTTGCATTTCAGTACTATCAAGATTGAGGCGGTTGCGCAACCCATTTAAAGGGGATGTCTGCCACGTTGACTTATTTCACAGTTCTCAAAGTTTAGAACAGAAGACGACGCAACTACCAAATTAAGAATACATCCAAAAACATTTCGGTCAACTTCACAGCGACAATATGACGGAATTCGCTTTTTATGAGGTAGCCAGTAAGCGATGATTGCTTCATAGAACACAAGCGGAGGAGCACTATCACCCTGGAATATTTCTGCAGCATTCAAATAAAGCATCGGGATCCACGAACGAGGTTTTCATTACGGCATCCTCGTCGAAGGAACGACGAGAAAAGGATGCCAGGGGCAAAGAATATTGGCAGGAATACAGAAAATACAGTCAGACCAAATAATACAGCGTATACGTGAGAGGCCGCGAACATACAGATAGATGGGGTGTGAGCTCTTGCAGGGTCTCGATGAGAGTCGGCACGCGAGCCAACTACTAATCAACTCGGAGGATATCTCTCCAGATAGTCCTGCTAAACATATACACAGAGGCGGGTGCGCAAAGGGGCTCCGTTCTGCCGGCAGTGTTTCTGTCCGGCCTACCAATTTATCTAACACGCTGGCGCCGTCGAGCCGCCGAGTTGGGGGCTGACTGAGCGTTAATCGATGCGGAAGCGGGCGTCGCGCTTTCTTCCGAAAGAGGGTTTGACTGTACTTCACACTTTACAATAACAACCTTCGATGACAAATATACTGGCGTTACGAACATACTCGGCAAAGAGTGGGCTTCGCCAGTTGTATGGCAGAGCGTCGCATCCGCCAATACGGGAGTCGTTACCCAATGCGGGGGCTTCGGTCCTAAAATTTTTCCTTTGCAAGGGCTCAAAAGTAGTTCCTGCTGGAATGACTTCGTAAGAAAAGGAAGTGCGTTGGTGTTATGACATCGCCCGTCATTTTCCATCTATAATAGTCATATCGTTCGACCCGAATACACGATTCCTAAGGCTCAGTGACATTTGCTGATGCCTCCGGAGTTTGCTATTTTCCAGATATGCCTGCGAGAGAAGTGATCTCTTCGTAGCACAAAGAATGGGCTGAAATGTTGTGTCCTCGAGGTTTCTTCTCACGCCTCACTATTATTCTGTTTTGAGTATAATGAGTAATTTCACTAAGCGATGTGCAACAACGACAATGTGAACTATGTAATAGGCGGTTGTACGCGCGGAATGCAAGCGAGTTCGCTCAGACTGATGTTTTAAAGCTGTAAAGCCTTAAACCCTAGAGGATTGCAAGTTAGCTAGGCCGATAACGAATCATATTCTACAGGAACACTTAGAAAAGCTACAAGCTAAAGACCACATCACATATGAAGTGTTTTGACATGCGAAACGTAGGTTTTACTGTACAACGCAGCATACCTGTTTGCAGGCTGTTTTAGCGCATGCCTAGAGTGCAAATGTACTGTTTCGACACAAATGCAGTGATTTTCCATGTAAATAACTCTGTTTAGAGTTAGCACTTCTCTTCTGCGTTTTCTTTCTTCTAACATATACCTGTCCTACGTAGTGCAATTGAAAGTAATTCGAACTTACTTGCTGTCCACTCCTGCGTTTCACAACTTGGGACGCTTTAGAGTCCCATATTATGTTGCAGAATATGCAGTTATGCGACTATAAAGGTATATAATGTCCATATAAAACTGGAATGAAATGTTCCTGAAGCATTGGGAACATTTGACATCTAACAAACATTCGGAACAAACAAAATTAAATTGCTTCGCCGACATTGCTGCGATAAGAGTATTATGCCGTTGAGAATATTTTGCTACAGCTGCAGCCCTAAGCTGGGAAGTCCCGAGAGATAAGCTGCGTGTAACGTTCACTCTGAACAAAAACGAAGAGAGGGACAATTTCGAGAGTTGAAGTGTGCAGCACATTGCGGGAACCCATTTATCCTAATGAGACAGAGGTCCGGTTGCGCTGAAGCAAGATGACAGCGCTTATGCGATGCTGCCATGGGAGTGGATGCTTCAAAGCGCAGTCAAGCGATCTTTTCTCAAAGAAAGTTTCATCTTTGGGTACCAGATAAAGCTGAGCCCATTTTGGGTAGAGATGAGAGAGATGAGGAGAGAACTGGCGAGCAAGCGTCATTTCGGCTTGCTTCTTGGCATTTGATCTGACTCCGTGACGAAGTGCTTATGCGAAATGGTACGGGATGGAGGCCATCGTTCCCTTTGACTATCTGCGAACTGCACACTGATTCACTCATATGAGTTGGAACCTTGGTAGAGTTCGAAAAACTTCGTCTGCAGATTTTGCAAGTGTAGTGGAGAAGAGATACAGCGTCGGGTAGAAGCAGAAGAAGACTAAAACCAGCAGCTTGGGTTACATACATTGGTTGACCAGTGTTTTCGATAAATTGCAGAGATGGTAAAAGAGGTATTACGGCTTCAAAGAGGAAAAAAAAACAAATAAAAGAAGAAAATCATTTCACTTCAGGGACTGCACCGCCGTGGATTAGCAGACACAAAAGCAACAGGAAATTTTCACTTTGCATCAAGCCGAGCCAAAAAAGGAAAAAAAAAACGAAGATTGCCCTTTTCATTGGCCCTCATTTACGTAGAAATGAGGTTCAAAGTGGAATAGCTGCTCGTAGTATAACTACACGTGCCGCCTGAAAGACACAAGAAACCCCAGTATAGTAGACAGGGGGGAAAATAGGAACTTTTCCAGTCTTCATGGAAACAATAAATAAAATGTCGTGTACCTGAAACTTGAAAACACATCTTCTTCCGTTGAGAATTTCTTGTTTCATTGTTAGCTCAGGAAATAACAAGAGGGATACGAACCAAATATAGCACCAAAGTCGGGTGCTTGTTTGAACTAGATGACCGACAGAACAATGGTAGCAGGTTCTTTTGAAACCACCCCCGTGTCCCCATTGGTAGTGCAAAAGGCTAGTTGAACTATAAGTAAAAAAAAAAACGGAGAACGAGGCGCTATTTAATTGGCAACACTTGAACAGCTGAGCAAGTTTAAAATGGTTTATTTCCTTACTTTCATTCGAATACGCATCTTGGTGACCGTGTCAAAGAGGCATAAAGAAAAAAGACGAAACAGGCAGCTTTTTATGCTTTTCTTAGTGCACACGAGTTATGCCACAAACGTGGACGGCAGGATATGGAAGACCAGGTGATGCATGTTGAGGATTTGGTGGTTTTCTGACAAAAAGTCTTCTGTTGCGGAAACCCATTACCAAGGATAAATTGCGGCCCCTGACCGCATTAGTCATCCGCGTAATCATGAGCTCCGTAACAATAACGAAGCTCCAACCTCTCATTTGGATGCGGTTAATGGCCTTAAAAGCTTTAGTGGGAAAGCACAAAAACATTATATTTTGCAGTCACATAGCGAAAGCGTACCCGAGGAACGCGTAAATGAGAATGGGGCTTGTGGCAATGAAAGGAGTAAACATTAAACCCTAGAAAGTGCGCCGTGACCAAAAATATAACCCGAGAAAAAGAAACCCCAAGGCTCACAGAAGAATGCGATCGCACGCACCACAGAAATACACATGTGCGCACTCTTCGGCGGCCTTGTACATAAAAACAGGCGCACCGTTCGCAAAGCTTCGCTATGGCTCAGGCGGTGTCACGTTGCTCAACACGGGGAAAGAGCTGCACCGAAGACAAATATAGGAGCCGTCAAGATCACAGGAGTTTGCGCCTCTGTGTATCTGCGTGTATATTTGCGCATAACACGTTATTGGGCAGGTTGCTGCATCGCATTAAAGGGGCCCTGCAACGCTTGTTGAGCATGGTCACAACACGCTGCCGATCTACCGGTAGCCGGGCTCCCTAGAACGCGCGAGCCAAAAATTATAGCGCAGCACGCGGTCTGTAATTTTCAATTGATTCTCAAAGTCAGCTAGAAACCGCTCGCTCTTCTCTCTACAAATGACGTCATATACCCAAATTACTGCGCCACATACCCAAAGTCAGCGCCATTGGCAGATTTGAGCATTGTGAGTGGAATAGTTGCCGTGGTCGGCACGGGATGCCGCCACGTGCCTGCGCGCGTGCTCGCGGTCACACTGAAAGTCAGCCACGCTGAAATCAGTCACACTGAAAAAGAAAAGGGCTCGAGGTCATGACGCGCGCTGACCAAGGGGCGCATCTCCTTGTCCCCCTGTCATTACCCTTCCTGCGTAGCTTTCAGTGCAATTGCTGGCATAGTCGTGCGCAGGGTTACCCTTCAGGGGGGGGGGGGGGGCGAAGGTTCGTCGCAGCGCCCCCCTCCCAATTATGTCAGTGTATGGTGCGGACATTGCGCCCCCCCCCCCCCCCGAGTCGCAGTGCCCCCCTCCCTATTAAGTCAATGTGTGGGGCCGACTTTGCGCCTCCCCCTCTTAGGTGAATCGAGGGGGCGGCCGCCCCCCTGCACCCCCCCCCCGTGCGCACGGATTCTAAAAATTTTTGCGGCATGTAAATCGTGAAGCGTCATGCGCTAATAGTGAAGGCATTCCATTAAAACTCAGAACTCAGAACAGTGCTGCAGGGCGGCTTTCAGAAAACTTGTATGAAATCAAATGTGAACGAACACCTTCACCGTTTTCTTTGTTCGTCCATTTTTGGCTGAGTACAGATTTCCTTAATGAGTGCGTCCGTGCATGTGCTTGCGCGTGAGTGTGTGTGTGCATGCGTGTGATACCCAGATTACTTGCTTGGACGTATATTACAACTTAGATGGATCGGGCTTCGGCTACAGCTCTTAGCACTTCCTGGCCAGTTCGGCACTACCAAAGTATACCTACGGATATACACATGTGCCTTCCGAAATCCGCCTTTCTTCGCTCTCCCGCCAGCAGCCTCTCTTACGCACCTTGTGTGATGACCGATCACAATGTCTACAAATAAGAAGAGACTGCGCCTCTAATGAGCACCGGCGAACACAGGCGCTATGTATTTGTCGGCTGTAATCTCGTGTCTCGTGTTGTGCACTAGACGCGCAAATGGAATACTAACATCTCCAAGTCCGATGCTCATATGACGTGTTGTATCACGGTGTCATCCTATAGCTGCATACTATAAAAATATTTCCATATCAATCCTTTTATTAATACCTAAAGCTTTCGAACGTCTTGATAGATTGCGAATTTGAGCACCTTCGCCTAAAGAGACAAATCGAACTTTCTCACTAACATTTTTTTTTAGTTGATCATCTGGTTAGCCTCGACAATGATAAAAAAATGGTATAGTCTAAGTGAAAACCCTTCTTATTTATGTATTGTTGAGTGGCTCTAAATTACCATTTCAACAAATTATGGTTTTTAACTAAAAAGTGAGTGTACGACACAACATCGGTTAACAATTTACGGGTTGCCTTGTTTTGACATTCTGATAGAGTTCTTTCTGCTGGTGTTGTCTCGTATTACGAACTAATCTAGCTTTTCATAGCTGTGATTTCTTGCGTCAGGGATGACCACACATTTTGTATATAATTATATGATAAGACATAGGATGAAGCAGAATAAAGAATTATGGTGTCTTGCATGCCAAAAGCATAAAAACTAAGATAATAAGCCACGCCGTAGCAGAGTTAGGATTAATTTTGACCATTTTGGATTCATTATTTTGTGCTTATAGAAATACAAACAAAACATTGTTTTCTGCAATATCGTACCACACAAGAGCCGCAAAGCCTCCGCGGCTGTCTGCAAAAAAACGCGAACACTACGTCAGCACTAATGGTATTATGTAAGGGAATCCACAGCTCTGCACGTTATGCTACGATGAATCACCATCAGTTTTAAATAATGAAATAAGTCGTATATCATTCGTAGAGTGGATGATAATATTCATGCTGTCATGTCGACCAGTTCAACACCTGTCGCGGTGACGCAAACGAAGTGCATGTCCCAAAGGCCATTTAGACTGCAAATCGCAAGTTATCACGTAAGCCAGCAACATAAATCCATCGCGAATACATAGACACTCTAACCAACCGCCAACTAACGCGCGTCTCCGCCCCATTCTGCAAAAGAGCCTAACCAGCGCCGACCTCAACGGCGCATCATGGTTTATAGCTTATACTTTTTCCTTCGTTTTGGCCCAGCGGAGAGCTGAGTGTCGTTTACGAGCCGCGCGAAGCTCTTCATCGGGGACAAGTTGACAAAAAAGAAAGAAATCTTGAAGAAAGATATGCTGTGACGAATAGCAACCCTCTCAGGGTATCAGAATGTTTCTGGCTTATTTTCACTTCTCTTTTGTGATGTCTTTTTTGGAATGACACTGAACGGCACTTTGATCTCCTTTGTAACCACTGTTTCTCCGCGTGTCCAGTTGCGAACAGCAGTTACGTGCAGAAGACCCAAACGTGGGAACAGAAATGCAGCTTTGAATGCTGTCATATTAAAGAAAAAGCATATTTATTAATATCTGCTCAGTTAGGGACGATGAGAGAGCTACGGAAAGTGTGTGATGAATATAATGAGGGGAAAAACATATGCAAATGTAGTACCGTTGTGTTAAAAGAAGCAAACTGCTGCCCAAATGCCTTACTGGCCGTATAAATTGTAGTCGGTACTTTGCGATTAACTACGCAAGCGTGAAGTGAGGACAACCGTCAACATGAGACAACCACGAGAAGTTACGTTCGCAAGGACAACGCGCTGCACCTCTGTGTTTGCTTTTCAAATAGTTCCTGCAAGTAGACCACTTCAGCAATAAAGCGTCAGATCACGCGCACGGGCGTCACGGAGAGGCACGTACACAAATCAACGTTGGAAACTGTAGTCGATCAGTTGATAACTATCGCTAATGCTTGCCAAGTTCACCAGTGTTTTTAGAAAACGGATAAGCCAAAGCTCTCATGTGATAATGAAAGAGCTGATCAAATAACTGATTTCGCCCAACAGCCCCTAGACTGGCAATTTTGCAATACGCGCTGCAGCATCCGCGCTTCAAGATTGCCTATGACGCTCATTGAGCTGTGTGATGAACAAAAGCTAAACAAGCCGGCCAACTCCTCCATTACGGAACTCTACTTTCCTTTGGTTTTACTGGTGCACAGTACAGGGCAACAGGAGCCGTGAGTGTCCTGTGCCGGTGCTTTACTCACTCAGAATATCGGCTTTACCATCACATCTGTGAGACCGTCTTTTCTTTCTGAGTGCTCGATTGCGCAGGCGTTTTCAGGAGGCGGTCCTTATGTCCGGTATATCGCTCAGTGAGAAACCAGTGATTGCGCTATACCTCGCTTAGTAATAAAGATTGCATGTTATACAGGCCTCAATGAGCAACCACATTCCGTCCTTGTTTAACGGTAGAATTAAGTAAAATAAAACTAAGAAAATTCGCCTGCCTTACACGTGTATAGCAGGATATTTTTGTTTGTTACGCTTCTCACGCTGAAAAACAACAACAAAGAAAACATTTCCGTAACAATGAATTCGCAGCTCTTCACTTCTATAAGCCGAGTCGGAAAGCTCTCAAATGGCCAAACACCCCGTTACGAAACTTTCAGATGGCCACTTGGCACAGAAATAAACAGGACACTCTTTTTTTGCAGAATTACTACATCTGAGCTGGGAAACTGCTCCAGAACATACACGTTCGTGCCGAGAGCACAAAAGTTTCAGGCAAGTAGCGGTAAGCCTGGGAAAACTACGGTCTAAGTTCTGCTCTGGTCTTTGACGCTGTATAAAGGCCGATCGTTTGGCGAAGCCATAATCCGCAAGAGTGCAGCGAATTGGCCTGAAAGAGTAAGGGAGGAATGGCGGCTTTATTTCAAGACTATGGTGCCGGGAAGCCTCCCTTTCTTCTTTGTCCTCATAGCAGGGACTCCCATGAGGATTTGAGATAAAAGAATGATTGTGCCCATTGTAGTCGCGAAGATATCCGCCCCCTCCATTCCCTCAGAAACACCGCAATGGCAAACCTTGGAGCTCTAATCCCCGAGTGTCAACGCCGCAGCGCCCGAAGATCTACCGGCCTGCCGATTGCGTTGTCGGTCTATATTTGTGGCATGCCACGCTGATAAGACGAGCCAGTAATGCGAGCTGCGCTGAGAAATTACTTTTCTAGGGGAATAGGGGGCGATATGAGTTCCTCAGGCAATTAGCGGGTCTGATATGAAGTTGCCGGGAATGCTGTTGTGTTTCGAAGTAATGCAATGGACCACTGAGCGATTTATTTTTGTGCTTTTTTCTTATTTCTTGTTGTATATTCTTCCCTTTTTGTTTCTTGACCTGGGCCAGAAAAACGAATTTGTCTGTGCTCGATTTCAAGTTCTGTAGGTGCAAGTGCAGCTGCGCATTATTTCTGCTTGACACCCTAAGGACCGTTCTTGGATTTAAAAAGAGAAGTTATTTAATGAACGTTTTGCGATATATGTATGCCAAATATTCTTTGCCGATCATTCTTGCGTGCATTACCGGTTGTTCTAAAAACATATCGCTTGGTGGAAATCCAGATTTCATGAATTAGATTTTCGTATGACCCATGTCATTTTAATAAGATACTTAGCTCTGAAAACGTGACACGCTCCCACAAATTGCAGATCGGATTACTCAGTCTTGTACCCGTTCCTATAAAGCAGGAACCAAAGTTTGTTCCTCGTTCCTTCCCAATGTTGCAACGAGTTCCCGTTACAAGTTCCTATACTGCGAAAGCAACGCGTTCTAGATACATTTCGAACATTGGAACGGGCCGTTACATTAAAGTTACAGCTGATTTTTTTTATTAACATGTAGTATGGGTTAATCCTGAGACGAAATTAAGAGAGCTATTTCAAAGTAACATCGAACTACGAATGTTATTGGAATTTAAACATCACCGGCAGCAGATTATTTGGAGATAAGAATCCAAGAAAGCTAGCAACGACGCAACCCTCAAAGGCGCCGACCGAGCGCCGCAGCGGCGTCTGCGGTCCCGCGTCGTGGGCCTGTTTCTCGCCGTCACATATTCGGGTGTGAAGGGTTCGGCAGCCGTGTACGTATTCACCAGATGTATGTCGCACAGGGACGACCTAGCCTCCGGAGGCCGGTCGTCACGAAGAAGAGGGCCGCCTTGTATATTATATTCTGGCATGTGGCTGCGAACCACACAAACACAAACCGACGGAAGCGTCCACCGCACGCGGCGAGCCGCTTCCCCCCCAGGGATGGAACCAATGCGAAACCTCGCCCCTGCTACCCTGTGCCCAGCAAAGAAGCCCATTAATGTGCAGCCGGAGGCCAACGAGAGGGAATTCATTGGTCATCACGTCAATGTTTCACTCACTCTCTTTCGCCGCGAGCGTTGTGGCGGCTGGCGGGTTCCTCTGTCCTGTGCGCTTCAAAACAGCAGATGCACTCTACTGTCTCTGCGCTCGAAGACTTCACGGAATCACGCGCAGGCATCTCAACGTCCGTAGTTTGCCCCCCCTCCCCCTTCCTCGAATTTTGTGGCCTTGATTCATGAGAGCCGTCATCCAAGGGACCCGAGTGTGAGGGGCACACTTCCCGGTCGACTAGAACTGGGGCTACCCAGTGTGCCTCCATGGCCCTTGGCCCGTAGGGGAATCGCCTAAACAAGCTGCCAAACTTGGAGGACGCTTTAGCTTCGCACTGAAGAAAAATTACGCCATTTCCCGCTAAAGGGGACCATGAGGCGATGCGAAGCCGGAGCACTTGCACGATCGCGTTCCGTTGGCGTTCTTTGGGCATGCTACCGACCTCGCGTCGTAGAACGCGAAGAGGAACGCTACGCGCGTCTTGTCTGCCCTCTAGCCTGGCCGTTAATTCTCACAGGGCGAGCGGGGAACGCGGTCGGCAGGCGTGTGAGAGGGGGGCAGCATAGGAGAGGATAGAGAGGGGGAGGGGACGCGCATGCGCTGCTGCTCGTCGCGGCGTTGCGCAGGAGAGGATTTCGGCATGTCTAGCCCGCGTTTCAGAGGAAGAGTGGAAAGGGGGAGGGGAGAAGGGAAGTGGAGAGGGGATGTGAAGAGGGTGAGTGGAGAGGGTATGCGCATGCGCAGTAAGGGTGGTCACGCCGCACACCACCACCACCACCACCACCGGATTGAACTCCGCCATAAGATACTTCACATCTAATAAAGCGCGATAGCATAGCCGGGCCCGGTTCGCTGCGCCTTCTCCATCGCTCGCCTGGCTTCGGTTCTCGGTGGAAGGCTCAACCATGCCGCAAGCAAAGGAACGTCTGTGCGAGTAACATTAGTTGTTGCAAACTATCCTAGAATGCCTAATGCAAGTACAGTTGCGAAGCGCTCACCCCTCTCTAATTACTCCTTGTGTGAATTGACGAATTAACCACTACGCGTCTGTAAGGCAACATGCGCACATGCACAGCTGCACACTTAATTTGTTCATGGCGCTGTTGCATAACTATTAATTATGCCTGTGCGTTAATCAATGGGTGGGCCTTTAAACCACCCATTCGTTACGCAGTGCAAATGTTAACGCGATAACGTTAAAGAGCTCGTTTCGCAGAAATTCCGGTGTCGGCGTCGGTGACGGCGTCGTTGGTTTTGAGCGAAAAATCATCATTTTATGCGTGCCCGAAAAAGCGAGAAATATGCAAATAACATAAACAATAAAAATCGTGGGTTCGAGTGAGAATCGAACCCAGGCCGTCTGCGTGACAATCAGCTGTTCTACCAGAATCACGCTGTTACTTGAAACTGCTCCGGAAAACAACATTATATGAATAATCGAGAAAGATTCAAATAAAATAAACAGTAAAAAAATTCACCGCCATATCCACGAAGTTAATGATGTTAGAGGAGCTTGCTCGGAGATGATCGGGTAAACCGCGAATGCTCCGTGCACATTCCTCTACCATTATATATAGACGTGACAACGCTGTTATACATACATTACATCCACAATGTCTTTTTAATTTACGGTTGGATGCACTATAAACATTTTGATGAAGTATATAAACCTATACATTATATATACACAAGAGATGTTTTACCAAGTTCAAGAAGGGCGTTCCTCGATGAGTTCGGGGACTGGTTTCCCTTTAAAGATGATTGCTTTATGATGGTTGAACTATATGCATTACATATACACAAGAGATGTTCTTTTACAAAGTACAAGAAGGGCGTCCCTGGATGAGCTTGGGGACTCATTTCCCTTTAAAGATGATTGCTTTATGATCAGTAAAGTATGTTGCCAAGGGGTCATCGATGATGGGACGCAATGGAAAGTTCGAGAAGGCAACATCGATACAAGTGCCCCTGATGGTGGTGGGACGTTTGCAGTCGTACGATACGCATCGGAGAGCGTAACGTGACATCATGTGTTGGCTGGTTATTGGCAAGGCGAGATCTTCCCGAGCTGCTGCTGCGTTGCGAGCCCGTCGCGCTGCTGCCGCCCATGCTGCGGAGCGGCAACGAAGACAGTTCACTTAGTGAGCTCCCGGCGTCCCGGCGAAGAGAAAGGAAGCCAGCGAAACGAGCGGTGCTGCCAGCGAGCAGTCACCTAACTAGCGCTTGCGGCCTTGCGCCGAGCGTGGTGTGTGCCGCCTTGAGCGGCTGCGCCATCTAGTGAGCATTCTTGAAATCATAGTAGAGAGCACAGCGCAGCTGCGCCGAGCGTGGTATGTCGGTGTGTGCCGCCGCACCGACGGTCACAGAGGTGAGGACAAGGCGCGAGCTAAAGAAGCTTGGCGAGCAAGCTCCTAAAATATACGGGTTTGAGTGAAAACCGAACCCAAGCTGGTCTGCGTGGCAAGCCGGTGTTCTACCACAGAGCCGCCCTATTTCTTGAAACTGCTTGGGAAAAAAAAAAAAAAACTATATGAATATCGTGTAGCGGAAGGAGTCTCCTTAACGCATGTAATAATGCGTGCCAAAAGCGTAGAACCGCGCCAGGCGTTAAAAGATGTGAATAGTGGAACACCACAAGGGAAGACGACAAGCACGAGCACGATTGTTACAGCAGAGGCTAGCGACCTATAGCAACAAAGAGAGCGTGCGTTACACGGATGCTGCTAAGTATCGAGGGGTAAACAAATATGTAGCTAGCGTGGTGGATGAAACAGGTAGGGAACTCGCTGCCGCTTCGACACATGCAAATGACGCAACTACCGCAGAAGAACTTGGCATTGCGTTAGCAATAAGTACAAGTTCTTCAGTAACCATAGTGACGGATTCGCAAGAAGCATGTCGAAGATTTCAAAAAGGATCAATAAGTAAATCAACCCTTCGAATCCTCCTAAAGTGCGACTTCGAAGATGCAAGTATCCTCTGGACACCGGGGCACGAATCCCTAGCGGGGAACCGAGCGGCACATGCCGCAGCCCGAGAGCATACACACCGGGCTACTCCGCAGCGATATTCGGACTCCGAAAACGAAGAGGAGCCAATACCAAGAAAGTACTCCGACATATTCGCGCACTACAGGAAGCAACGACGCCACTATCCAGTGGCTCATAAAAGGCTTACTAGAGAGGAAGCAGTGACTTGGAGAAGGCTACAGGCGGGTACCTACCCGCACGGTACACTACTCCACGCAATGTACCCCGGCAACTTTAACAGGCACTGTACATACTGCCCGGCCACTGCCAACACTCTGTACCACATGGTATGGGGATGTCGCAACAACCCAAGTATCCCGCCCATAGACGAACTGAACGTGGACGAAAATCCGGAAGACCAGTGGGAGGCGCTGCTGACGTCCGCGAACCCTGAGGACCAGCTCCGGTTGGTGGACAGGGCTCGAGCGTCAGCTGCAAGCCATGGCTACCTGGAATGAGGAAGTCACCCACCTCTGGGCGAAGAGCACGCTCGCCTGGTCCCTCAATAAAGTTTAATTCTCTCTCTCTTGCGCAACGAGTGGCTGTTTTAAAGACCCACCCATTACAAAGCGCTCAGACATCTTTAATAATCATCATCACAAAAAGGATCAACAAAATGAACAGCTGTGCAGGATCGCATGTTGCCTTAGGGGAAGTTGTGGACCCTTCGCTGATTCGCAAAAGAAATAATTATAGCGTAGTGGGCACTCAGCTACTGTACTTTGCAGCCAATCAGTACTACGTTGCTTAGTTTTCTAGAATTGAATGATACAGACACAAATGCGCCTTCGGATGTTCTTAAGAATTACATTTTTCGAGTTTTCCTCATGTAGTTTTCGAAATATGGAAATTGCCGCGCCGCAAAACGCAAGCCTGCCGGATTAGGACAGGGGCCAAGCATTATCCGAAGCAGCCCAATCCCCTCAATCCTGCGCCTTTTAGCTGCTTTGAGATTGTGTGTACGTTGTCATACGCAACATTAAGTTCATTGTCTACGAAAACCAGCGCCAACTTAGACAGCTAGCTCGCCGAGTCCCGCAGTAACTGGCGCTATAGTTCATCCTAATCACTTCTAGTCACTTGGCTCTGCGTGTCGCTTCCAGCTGTTCCACAATACTCTTGATGCCGTGTGATGCGGTGCTATATACATTTGTTCCACCTCGGCGCTTACCAACGCTTACATTACTGGCAATGTGCAAAGTGAAGATGTCGCGCCTTGCTATAGCCTAATGTTTTGCGAGGACGCAAGGGCACACCCACAACAAAGTTGCACACAAATACTTCACAGGCAAAGGCGTACGGAGGGTTCTACATTAGGGGTAGCCGAGTATCACCAAAGCGCCTACCGCACCGCCCTGCCCCCACTGCTCGAGTTCGAAAGAAAACCAGAAAACAATCTTCGCGTAGGATGCAAAAATGAAAATGAAGCCATCATGTGCTCCTCACAACTACCTGCCTTTGGTACCCGGGTTTACGGCTGAAATAAACAGTTATTGGAATGCAACATCAGGGGTCTTTGGCCGTCATTATGATATAAAAGCTGAGAGGTTATTACCGTGCACATTCGCTCTCAGAGCTATTTATATCAGTATCACCCTCAGCGGTAGAGCTTCGTTTTAAAGAGTCACATTTTTTTTTCTTTTGACATTCGTAAAATCTCGTTATAGCAAGCAAAGCTCAGATGCAACCTTTTATAGAAACAATTCGTTTTCTTATGGTATTGCTTAAAAAAAACGTTGTCACATGTATAGAATAGTACTCCCCCTACCACCGTGCTTTCGCGCACGCGTAGACCATCGCAGCTAAACCTGCCAGCCCACAGCGATCGACATGGTCTCCGAGAGCACGAAATTGAAAAAGTGTGAAATATGTGCAAGCCAGGAAAGAAGGAAACCTCGTTTCTTACAGTCCGTATGTATTTTTATCGCAATAATTCATCGTGAAAACTGCTGCGCAGTGGCGCCATACATCTGCAGTGCCTCTCTCCTTCCAATGTGCTCCTTTATTGTTCCTTTTTATGACGCGCAAAGGACCATCGGCCCGTTACTAAGATGACCGGAAGTAATGCATGTGCGATACAGCAAGGCCTACAGAAAAGAAACAGCCAACGCGACACCCGCGACGGGAAAACCGCGCGAGGAAAGGAAGTCACATACCCGGAGGACATTTGACGCTGCCACTGCCACCGTAAGGGTGCTGCCGCTTTTCAATGGATGTGGCCTTCTTCTTCTAAGCTGCAGGAACCACGGTGGGTTGTTCCAACGAAATCGATGTAGCATTAGTTGTGCAATGGCGCTTGAAAGAAAAAGCGTGTGCCATTGCTGTCCTGGGCGGCGCACTTGGCTGCTTACGCTCGGATTTCACTTTGTGTACTTTATTTCGCACGTTTTCCTTTTGCTTTCGTTATTTAATTTGCTTCTGCTTACATCGCTGTCGCTCTCAGGCATTCTTTGCCGTTCGTCACTTCTTCTTTGTGTTCGTATTTGTCGTCTTTATTACTTTTTACGCTGTACTTCAACGTTCCCTCCCTTGGGGCAAGTTTCAACAAAATGACTTGCCGTATTATTTTTTTCTTCCTTCATCTGTCCATACCCATATTTTTATTCATTATTCGTTCAAAACACTTTCGTTTTTCTATAGCTCTCAGCTCCTTCGTACATAATGTGTGCGTATAGGCGCCTGTGTGCGACCGTTTTCCTGCGCTTTCTTTGCGGCGCATTTCGTACTAACTAAAGGGCACTTTGTAAGATTAGTATTCGTCTGTAGTACGCATTTTCTGCCTTCGTCAAATAGAATATGTTGAAGATCTACAGACAATATTCAGTAACACACTGTCGCGGTAGTAGTCGTTCTGCGATGTCGTGCTTATTTTCAACCTCTAAACCGCAACCTCTACCGAAAAGTGGGTTTTAACATGTGCGAAAGCGTGTTGCTCGTTCCCGTTGGCGCTTCTAATTGGAATTACCGTTGGTTGTCTTGTGCTGTGACGTATATCATCACGCAAGCGTGCCCTGCGCAGGCGGTGCTACAAGGCTTCTTGACATGCCCAGCGCATCTGATTACTTAGCGATAACGCCGAGTGGACGCACCGTAAATCTGCACTCAAGCTCTGCAGGAGTTAAGGAAGCGGTGTAGCTTCTGCTTCTGGCATGAGTGTCATGAGCAAATATACTTGAAGAGCGGTATAGCTATCGATTAGTCACACCTTGATTAATTATCCGGTCTGAGAAGAGTTGACAAATATATCAGGATAACTTCATTATTCTTTTTTCGGCACAGACCAATGCTATTCGCTTTTATTCCTTCAAACAGAGGCGACTGCTATGCGGTGCCCGCAGAGCAAAACTTTCACTGTTGTCTACATAACACGAGTTCTATAGCCACCACACTAGCAAGACTCATGACCAGTCCGCAGTGATTCCCCAGTGTTATTTTGAATCAGAGTGGATTGTAAGGCACTCGCCCCTCTCACTTTGCCCCCCTTTCTCACCACACCCCGGAGCAATGTAAGAAGGGGTTGCGGAAAGAGTCACCCTAAGTCCGCCCTCCACTCGCTTTTTGGTCGACGTTGCAAACGCCATAGCAGGAGCCTTGGCGCTTCTCCAATGACCATTTGCCTTGCTTTAAGCGTTTTTTATTTCCCCGTTTCATCTTCCACACGATGCGAGATGTCTGCAACACCCTTGTCTGCGCTCTTTCTCACCCCATTTTCTGAGAGACGCTTCCCGCAAAGCTAAATCTTGATGTCGTTTTTAGTGCTTTTTGTTAAAGCGAAACGGTCGTCCTTCTAAGTCGTTAGCTTTCTTTGAGGACTAGCAGCGCGTTCTGGGAATCTGACTCTTTTTCTGGGCCAGTGCTGGTGGTAGTACTGTCTATCTGCAGAAAACTGTGAACATAAGACAGCTGTAAAAGGCTAACGGTGATACGTGGTACCACTGGTACCGTGTGGTGACGCGTTACGACACTTGCGATGAGAAGCTTTTTCTGCTAAGGAGTGGACGGTAACGGGACAAAAGAATAAATTATCCGGCTGCTATTCTCGCAAACAGTTTCGGTTGAAATGACTGATTTGCTACGTTCTGCGGTAAAACGACGACTAAACGGAAAGACAGATGTGTGTTTAGTCTTTCCGTTTTGTTCTGGTATAACAGTACGTTGTAGCAAAAGAACGATGCCATAGCAATTAGGGCTCGTCGAAGCCTTATTGAAACGCATTTCAATCTAAACGCAAACTACGCCCGTACACTCTTCTGGTAACCAACAGGTCCGACGTGTCTTCAGTGTAGGTAAGCGCGTGAAAGTTTTCAAGTAATCGTACGTTTTAATACAACAGGTAAAGAATGTAGTTACTCTTTTATTTAATGGCTGTGTGCGAGGTTGCCCGGTACAAACGTATAAACAAGCATAAATTGGCCTAACAATAAAGATAGATAATGCTGCTAAATAGTTAACTGCTTTTTGACATTGAAGCTTTCATTAATGCAAGTGTGTTGCTCGACAATGTTACTGTAAAGAGATCTGATGGTTTCAAAAACCTCTCTATAACCGCCTTTCATGTCCAAAAATAATGAAATGGAATGTAATTATGATGAGCATCGCCGCGCGCACAGGGAAGGGGAGGGGGCGGTCGCCCCTCTTAGTCACCTAAGAGGGGGCGGCGCAAAGCATGCCCCCTAAATTGACTTAGTAGGGAGGGCGGGGGGCGCTGCGTTGAACCTTCGCCACCCCTGATGAGGAACCCAGCGCACGCCTACAATGATGACCCAAGACTAGGATAAATCTTGAGCTGTTTGTTTTCTAAAATCTGAAATAATAAAGGTAGCACTTTGATTCATATAATTTCATCCATCAACTTTGTTTTCCTTTCTACATTACACCGTATGTTGACACGCGTGTCAACTTTAGGAGCACTCAGATTATGAGCTTACAGAAAGGGGATCTGAACAGCGTGACTCGAGTGCCCATCTGCACTCTTGAATCAACGCTCCCCGAGGCAAATCTCCAAGCACGGCGCTCATCGAAAGCATTCGTTGCAACTAATCGCTTTCGGCCGATGGCCCCGCAGATAAGCCATTTAGTAGGAATCTTAAGTTGGCGTGATTCTCGGGAGGAACAGACACAGCTTCGAAAGGTCAACAAACTGCGTCGGCAACCACATCCGTTTATAAAGAAAGGCCACGGTTCAGGCATTATTGATCCGGCAACAAATCTCGCTTCGTTCACGAAAGGGCAATAATCAAACACAAAGACTTCAGAGTGCGCTGGCTGATGATTCTTACATCTACATCACACGTAAATTTGTGTGTTGCGTTAGTATTTTTTTCTTCTCTATAGAAGATGCATGCACCGGCAGAATCTATTTAAAATGCTATAACACAACAGATAAAGTTTAAAAGACAAAGTTTTTATGTCAGTTTTACCCAATGATATCATGCATACTATGTCGAATAAAGGCATTCGAAAAGTGTTCACTACAACTTATAAAATTACTTGTCAGCCTCTTGCTGCAAAAAAAAAGAAAAGAAAAACGAAATTGCCACCGTCATCTTGTTTATCTGTGCGCCCCTCAAATCCGCGCATGCGGCTAAGAGTTGCGGGGGCATTGAATGATAGCGTTTTTTTTAATTATTATTATTGAAGTCAGGTAAAAAGAAGGAAGTGTGTTCATTTAGAAGGAAGGAAGCCTGGTGGCTTCTGCGGTCCAGGTCACTGCGGTCTTGGGGCATTTAGAGATAAATTACGGTATAGCAGGGAACTGAGTGTCGAGCCATAGTATTCATGTTTAACTTTTTTGTTAAACCGCTGTGTGTGAGAGCCCGGTAGTTCTATTTTAGCTATCCAAAGAGCGAAATCGACTCTCAAGGTTCACTCAGAATTTTTTCACGGGAAAATTATCCAGCCATATTAGGACGTGGGTATAAGTGTAAGTTTGTTCTTTATGTTCATGATATGTCCGTTCAACCGTTTTCTCGTGTGATGCGGTGTTATGCGAAGGCTTCAATACAGAAATATACTTATTAAATCTAAGCATAGCCTGTGTGCTGTAAACGGCACCGATATAAACATTAAGGGTATTGGTGATGAACCATGTGAAGGGAACATTAAAAAACGTGTTTTATTTTCTCTTTCTAACGAACACGTCAACACACGCTCAATGAGTACGCAAACACGTCTTGAGACATTGTCCCGCCTTTGAAGGAACACCTCAAACGGCTAGAAAATAGCTGGGCTCTCCTTTTAATAAAGAGCGTTAGGGGGAGGGGGAGAGGGGAGGGGGAGGCTACTTGGTTTGCCATTTATACTGCACAAAAACCACGCAGGCTAACAACTGGTTATTTGTTAGCGTACGCTTGTCCTGTCTTCTTCTATCTCTGTTTCGTGCCCTACGCAATTTTATTTCGATTTATGTGTCCCCTTAGTATCTCTGTTCTAACACCTGCAATTATGGCATTGAGTTTTGGTCATTAATTGGCTACGTTTATGAATATAGCTCTTCCAAAATTAAGCTCACAATCCCTCTGAGCCAAAGAAAAACAAACGTGGTCTATTTGTACCCGCACGCCTGAAGCAAGTTTGGGAGTAAAGCGCTGCAGCCATAACAAAAACCATGGGCAAATATATTGAGCGGCAATGCTTGGAACTGCTATTGATTCAACGCTGGAGCCAAAGTAAACAGTCAGCTTCCCTTTCGACTGAATGATCAGCGGATGCTACGATAGCTATCTAAACAACGAAGTCATTGTACGTACCCTGTGACCCCAAAAGAACTGCTCTGGCAATAAAAAGAGATCAGCAGCCTTAGAAATTGTACCTGAGAGGGTCGCTGAACTAAGAGTGAGTTTAGTTGGTTGGTAGGAAATCACTCTTATGAATTGGTTTCCGGCGTTATTCAGTGCGAGGTGCCCTATATCACAACAACTTCTGGATTGGTAATCGCGCTTTGCGTCCAATGTTATTGTTCCTTCCTTCCAATCATATACGCATGAAGATTTTTATGCGCATGAGTCCCCGTCTTTGGCGAAGGCAAGATTCAGAATTTTTTTACATGTCGAAGATATTATATCTTTATATTAAGTAATCCATAACGTAAGACTCCGCCTCTTGCATTTCCACCGTCGCAATGATGAAATGGAAATTCTAGAGGGAATCGCGTTTTTAACTGAAACATTTTACATGATAGAATCGGTTTACAAGAAAAGGACTGTTTAACTAAGCTTGCTATCAAGAGCTTTTTTTTTTCCTTTTCTGAGGCGCCATCTTTAATCAGACTACTCTTTAGGCACGCCGTAAGGCTCAGTGCCTCGTTTTGTTTCTATTAATGAGAACCGGCAGACAAATAGGCCAAGGAAAGCATACGGGATGTAATCTGTAGTAACTGCGATATCAATCAGAAGAAATCAAAGCACGCGAAAAGACAACTTGCCGACGCCGACCGAACCTGCAACCTTCGAATGAAGCGTTCGATGCTTTACCAATTAAAATTTGCGGAAGTAAGGTCAACACTACTCATCTTCATGTCAGAGTTAGTTTGCGAAACTTTCTTCAACCAAATACCTTGGCATTGCGTCTATTAGGAAACGAAAGATTTATACATATCCTCTTGCCCATTGCAGTTGAATGTTGCAATATGTCGCACAGTAGCGAAAACAGTCCGTCGCTGAGGAATATTGTCAAATCTTTTGATGGCTTTCGAGCATGTATTTATGTTGGACGTATTCTTGGTGATATTTGCGTTTACCCCATTCTTGCAATCAGCTCTTTGGGGGTTGCTGTACGGACGAATAAATAAAATGAGTGGCTGCTGTTATTATGCATAAAAAGAGGGAAATTGAGGCAACGGGTAGCCAACGCTAGCCGCTCCTGTTGTTAAGTGATTAAAAGAGGTAGCTAGCTATTAAGGAAAGCTGCTTCTACAGGCAACTTGAATTCTACATACAACTTGAATGTAGCGGGCAGAAGAGGAAGACGAAGAAGACAAGAAAAAATACATCAACTGACCCTGCAAGCTGGGCGCCATCTTGCGAGCCGTTGGATTTATTCTGCGTATATATACTGTAAATATGTTCTCGCCATAACAATATAGTCATCATACTCTGTTACAAAGAAAATTAAAAAAAATCACAGCATATCCACGGGGTGAATGATGATGAGTGGGGCGAAGCTACGGAGGGAATCATCTGTAAACCGCGAAACTCTTCCGTGAAATGCGCCCAGTACATAATATAAAGAGTGTGAAACATCGTGTATATATTAAACATCAAACATTTATTGTACTGTTGGTTTACGTGGTCCCTTCATTATCACTTGTGATCGGTGAAATGCAAGGAAGAAGTCCGCTCCCGAGCGAAAGAGCGCCAAGAGCGACCGCATTCCCCGCTCGCCCTGTGCGAATTAAAGGCAAGGCTAGAGGGAAGACAGGACGCGCGTTCCACGACGCGAGGTCGGTAGCGTGCCCAACGAAAGCCAACGGAACGCGATCGTGCAAGTGCTCCGGCTTCGCATCGCCTCATGGTTCCGTTTAGCGTCCCAAAACCAAACATATTGCTCAAGGTGTGCCTTGCGTTTTTCGTAGAAATAATTTCTTTATCATGTACATTAAGACGAAAAGTTGAAAGCTCACTAGAGTGTATCGCCCGCAAAGTATGTCTTTTAGTGTGATTTAACTCTCGTACGGCAGGGTCCTCGCGCCGTTGCCGGTCCACCTCGCCCGTTGACGATCGGGCGAGGTGGCTAAATACAACTACTACACTTTAAGAAAAACATCTGGCGTTCTTTTGTTCTGCTTTTACAAAACATCTGGCGTCTTTCGTTGGTTTATTTCATCAATCAACGGCGTTTTGAACAAAATTTTTATTGTTTAATCACGCACAGGAGAAATCTCACCAGGCACTACCTTGGAGGTAAACAATGGCTGCTAATGGCAATGAGAGACAGAAGAAGTCGGCTTTTAGCTAACACTTACACTTCTACTTCTACTAACATTTCCTACTGGAACATGCCAATGGCTGCTAATGGGGAATGATAGACAGAAGAATTCGGCTTTTAGTTAACGCGCACGCTGCGAACTTTTTATTGTTCAACAACGCACAGGAGAAATCTCCCACCGGCACCACCTTGGAGGTCAAAGCGTAAGACTTGTTACTCACTACTACGACCACGACGAGGGACGAACGGGTGCCGCCTTAAGGAGCTTCGCCCCTAAAAATGTCCGTGGACAAGGTTCAGGACAATATTGGCTTGTATATTGCCACGTGCGTTTCTTATTATCACTTTTGCTGTGTTCGGTTTTCGCCCACGGGGACTGTCAGCAGCGCTCTGCGCGTTCCGCGTCTCATTGTTCAAGAAGCTTCGCGATCATTGTAGATCGTTTTGTTAAGATTGCGCGCAAGACGCGCGCACTCGAGCTTATTCTAGAATTTGCGCGACAGCCAGCGATAATGCTGGAATATTCGACGGCACATGTTTAAATGCCGACGAGCTTCACCACTTGTCAGTTGATCGACGGTCGACGCTCTGTTCGCCGCTATCAGTGTATTGCTGTAGTTTCATTTTCAGTTTCCCGGCCACAAGTTCGGCCAAATAAAGTTTCATCTCTGACGTGCTGACTGCAGCCTTCGTCGATGTCACGACCACGTGACAATATATACAACCGATTTCGTGCTCACTGACGACGTTAAAGCAATTAGCCTAGAGCTAAAACACGGTTGCAAATCAGTTCTGCGGAATCCCGCAAGGTGGAGGAAGGGTTAAGAAAGGGAAAATATCCAACCACCCGTTTGTAGCACGAAGCCACAAGGAAATCCATACGGATTTCTCAGAAATAAAGCCTCTTAGTTGCCGAAAAATTCGTCCTGGTCCGAGGATCGAACCCGCGACCAACGCCTTTCCGGCGTTGGTCGCGGGTTCGATCCTCGAGCTAACCAGGAAGCTAGCAATTGGCAGCGCGAGGGCGAATTCATCGACAACTCGAAGCAACTGGACACGTATTGCAAATCAGTTCTGCGGAATCCCGCAAGGAATCCGCAAATAGACAACCACCCGTTTGTGAAGCGGGTGGTTGTCTATTTTCCCTTTCATAAAACACGGTTGTTTAAATGTGCTGCGTATAAGACATATAGTGCAAACGGGCTCAGTCTTGCATTTGGCTCTCGGCAAGCTGTGTCTTGAGGCGGTGCTGCCGCGAGATTTCAGCGTGCAACTTGTGTGTATGCATGCGCAGATAAGGTTGTACGAACATATTAGCTGCTGTGTCCAATGATCCCAACAGCGAAGACATCAGAAATAATTTCTGGGCTTTCCGTGCCAAAGCCACGACATCCGAAATTGTAGAACTTGCGAGATTTTTTAACGTGAACTGAAATCGCACAGTCCACGAGCGTTTTGCCTTTCACCTCCATTGAAATGCGGCCACCGCGGCCGGGATGAGAACCGCGTTATTCGGGTCAGCTCCCGGGTACCGTGACCACTGTACCACTGTGGTGGCTAAGACATCACAAATAATAGCTTTCGTCATTAAATACCAGTACATACCTAACCGCACCTGCCCAATGGCTGTAGACATTACGTGGAATAGGCTAAAAAACGCGCATGAAAATTTGCAGTTCCAGCCGTCGTGCAATGCAGGCACGTAATACCTGATGCAATATATCTAATAAACACAGCAGTATTTTGTGCGACACCGGTTTGACAATATATTCGCAGATGCGTCCGAGAAATATGTTTGCAAGAAAGACAGACAACGGTACTTTAAGTCCAAGTCGCACTGCTCAGCTAGAGGACGAGGTTTGCTTCTCGTGGCGGCCGCGTATCGAAGAGAGTGCAGCGGAAAAACACCCTTATACGTAGATTTTTGTATGCGTAAAGAAATCTAAGATGGACAAGGGACACGAAAATACCTCGATTTTCTGTACCCATTAGCTGTTAGCTGGCCCGTAGCCAGGAATTTTTTTCGCAAGGGGGGGGGGGGGCACTTGCTGAAAACCTTGACTATTTGAGAAAAACACCTATTTTCATTATATATTTTTGGTAAAATCACCTACTTAACCAAACTTCTGGGGGGGTGGGGCAGGTCCCTAGTCCCCCCCCCCCTCTCCCCGCCCTGGCTACGGGCCTGGTGGCTGTTAGCGACGAAGGTTATTTAAGAAGATTCTTAAATAACGAATGTCAATAAACATCGAGAGTGACCCCAGGGAAAGTAGTCAGTTCAGTTCAGTTCACTGCATTAAAGGCGAATCCTAAACGTACACTAATATATATATTCATTCATTAAAGTCGACTCAAAGGCGAAAGCGATGTTCTTTTTCTTTCCAGTCGATGAATGGATTATACCCCGCCGCCCTCCGCAACCTTGCTACACCTAACGTGGTTTTGCACTGCCTCCAGGGTCGGAAGCACCTCACCTGATTTTGCACTGCCTCCGCGATCGGCCCACATTTGAGTAAGGTACGATGTCATGTGATAACCTCACCACATGACGTGACACCACAGGGACATCATAATGACATAACAAATTTTGGTGATCTGTGATGATGACGTCATATGGTGACGTCACTCCGCGATGATTATTTTTGCATCGCTCCTCCCCGATTGTGCTGGACGCCGACGCCGCCGGCGCGAGACACCGAAGTCGAGGGTCAACTTTCGCGTTTGATGCGGCGCCAAAGGCTTGCGCATTAATATTTTTGAGATTGCCTAACTCTTTTAAGTTTTGTCACAGTTCTTAAGGGGACTGCCATGAGTGCGTACATGCCCACTTACTCGTGTAATCTGTACGCGCGAGCACATCGACAAGCAAGTTATTTAGTCTTGTTGAAATAGAAGTCACCCAAATTGCCTGATCTGCAAAACGGCAGCTAGAACATATTGAGGGCCTAATGCTTTCGTATCGAGAATATTTTGGAAGATAAACCAGAAGAAACACCACGTGCAAGGGAAACGGCAAAGAAATTTTCACTTTACAGGCTCGTCTCTTTCATCACATATCGCATCATTGATACTCTAACCTTGCTCAGAACAGTTGCGTAAGCAGAAATTTAACACGGGGGGAGGGAAGGATTTTTTTAATGTGTTCATTTGTTTTCATGTGGCAGTGCGGATCTGCTGATCAGGTGTATTGCATCAGCACGGACAAAGTGCAAGAATTTCTTGGAGGGGAGGGGGGGGGGGGGAGAAAGGTAGGACGCGTGGGGGGCAAAACGCGTCCTAGGTTTCTCCCGAACCGCCAATGGCTCGGAAAAAGAACGCCTCTCACGACCTTGCTCGCCTACAATCGCAACATCAAAAGCCCTTCTCTTGTGTTCTTAGACACGACTCCCCTCCTGTTGTTTCTATCTATGTTCAGAAGCTTGGGTCGCTGTCTGGAAGGTACAAACCATGAAAAATATTTTTCACGGGGGGGGGGGGGGGTTCAGAATTACTTGTTCTTTCGTGCGTGGGATCGTACGTGCATGTATACATATGCATGCAAAATTAAAAAAAATCGAGGGGAGCGTGTTAAACCCCGCACCTCCTGCTTCCCACTGGCTATGCTAAAGCCATAAAACAATCATTGTGCTGCCTGTGATGAAGTTATTGTCTGGGTGAAATGTTAAAGGGGCCAACCATGCTCAGAGGTTTTTGTTCTATTCGAAGGCAGGATTTGTGAAAGTAAACACCCCGAAGTGAACGTATGATGTACGTATTTTCATTTGGTGAAGTGCACGCTAGAAAGTTCCGTTCCTCAAGGGGAAAAAGGAACATTCATCATGACCAAAGAAGGCAATTCTGAAACAACTGTTGGCGCGCGAACTTACGACACTCGTGCCCAAAGCAAGCAATGACAAAGAATTGCAGCGACACCAGCCGGAAAGAAATGAAGATAGATTACCAGCTTCGAGCTGTCGCTACCATTTGTCCAGAACTGGAGAACTCTGCATTTTTTTTAAGACAGCGACGTCACACAGAATGAATGTGTTCAAGAATCTCTGACTGGGCCAAGCGTTGTGGCAAATGACTATTTCTCCTATTCAAGTGGACCGGGCTTGTTCAAGTGGAAGTTTTTGCAGGTTTTAAGGCGAAAGCCCTAAATGCCTCATCAAACACGAAGATTGACCGGCGTCTCGCGTTGGCAACGTCGGCGTCCCGCGGCGTCGGCGCCGACCCGAGTGATGCAAAATATCATCATCACGTGATGACGTCATCATGACATCACTGATAGCCAACATATCTGACATCGTCATGACGTCACTGTGACGTCACGTAGCGTCACACGAGGATGTCATCACACGACGTCATCATTTGGTGAATGACGACGTCGTGTCGGGTCGGGCCGATCACGGAGGCAGTGCAAAAGCGGCTGAAGTGCAGAAAGCTCGCAACGCCTACCGTGAATGCAGAAGGGAATCCATAATGCAAGGTGAATGCGTAAGGGACTCTGTGATTTTATTTGTTACCCCCTTCATTTGCATAAAATAAGTGTTTGTTTATTGATTTCATTGATTGCATTGCTTCATCAATCCAAGCTGCCCGACTGTATTAAGCTTTTCTTACTCAACAATTCTGTTAAATAAATGTTTCATTTCTTGCTTGCTACATATTAACCTACAGGCACTTTTACTTAACAATGTCAGTTTCTATGTAATTGTCGCGGGCTGCTCAAATGGCTCTCGTTAGCTCAGTTGGTATAACGGCTGTAATAAAACGCGTGATTGCTGCTTAAAGCCAGCGAAAGCCGTCGACACTCAACACGAATGCCTGTTGGTGTAAAACCTGAATATAATTAATGAAGGCTTCCTTCACAAATTACACGCAAGTCCGGTTCAATCTTTAACGCTTCATTCAGCGTGTAACCTATGTCGCGGCAGTTTCTTTTGGAGGGAACCTACACAAAGTCTATTTACTTTTGCAGCTAAGAAGCAGATAAAGGAATTGGTGATGGGGGCGCGTGAATATACTCCATATTGGCAGTTTTGAAAATACGGACTACTGATGATAGGAGATTACAAAATTCTCATCGGCAAAGTGCGATGCTTTGCCGATGCTTCCGCTATTTATACGTCGCCCTTCAATTGCACGGCAGAAGCTCGAATCAAGTGTTTTTCGCTCTCATATTTTAAGGAGGAAACCTTCGCAAATACATTCCTAAAAATATGTGCTGCCGCACGTGTACGATAATTTTGTTGCGTGACCGCTCAGCCCACATTTAACTGGAGTACCATTGGAGTAGCACTGGAGTACACAATCGTAAAACGTGCGCGTTTCACGAAAAGCCATGCGCAGTAGCAACCACCGGCGAGCTGCTCTCGCTAAGCCACATCAGTAACGGAGACACCTCGCGCAACCGAGTTCCGCCGCGCTTGCGTCGCTCGATCACATACAGCCATGGGACGCGCAAAGAAAATACGTACTCCCGATGAAGCAGCAGCGCATCGTGAACCGAGGCTTGTCGCTGCATGAGAACGGCAACGGCAGCGACGAACAGATGCAGAATACGCTGCCCGAGAAAGGAAAAACAAGAGCCGACGAGAAGATACCGCCGATCACCGTGAGTGGAATGCTGCGTGTATGCCAGCCACGAAAAGCGTTGCGCGGTCTAGTGCTAGCTTTCGCCATTTTTTCCGGCCTTCTCCCTTTCCCGGTGTAGGGTGGCAAACCGGAACGACATGGTTAACGTTCCTGCCTTTCGCTCTCTCTCTGTCTTAATAAAAAGGCCGTAACAAAGAGGTGTGCACATGTGGCACTTGCGTTACGTTATTTACTTCGCTTACTTTGTTACAGGCGTCGTGTACGACCAGGCCTGGTCATCGGAAGAGGCGAAGCTGCTTTCACAAGCGCTGGACCGGGCCAATATAAATGCAAGCGATGTCGGAGAAGACCTGCCCCAACATGGAGAAAGCGGTGGCACTCGGGCAGCGAATGCGCGGTCAAGGGCCCCACACTTGAGCCTAGTAGGCGTCAGACTGGAGCCGGAGGACATCTTCCGCTCTTCGAAGAAAGGTGAGAACTCTGAGAGAATTCAGCTCCGGTCCAGTTAACACTCTTTTATTTGATGTCCAAAGTGCGAAGTGCAATGGATCACGAAGGCTAAAATTGGAAATATATATTTATTGAGGTCTTATATGTTTTTTTAGCTAAATGGTGAGCACACAACATCAGCTAGGGCGAATCATTGAAATTGTATCTGCGAGGAAACCAATACTGTGGTCGGAATTTTGCGGGGAATTAGGTTGAGTGTTCGAGTAATGGGTTCACACTGAAATTTTTTTAGCAACTGCCTGGACCGTCATGTTTGTTTAATACAAACAGGGTTTTGTAGCCGCAGACAATAATCTAGAGTCGACAACACTCTACTGCGACCTAACAATAATGGCTCAAATTGAACGCAGAAATACGATAATACAATAAAAAGGGCGGCGTAGGCTATATTAACTTTACCGTAGGCCTGCGATGTTGTGGCACTCTCGAAGCACTATTTGCTGTGCAAATATCGCAAAGAAAAGAAGAGCCGAAAGACATTCCCTCAGAAAATGGTAAATATTATATCCCGCAGTAAACAACTGACCCATATAAGTTTACCAAGCCGACGGGAAAAGGTAATTACATTCTTTACTACGCGGCGCGCGACATTGCGCGATCGCGTTCATAGCAATGACCAACCTAGAAGCCATAGTTTGGTCGCCTTGAGAAGAAATGTTCCATAAATATGTTGCAACGCCTCACATCGCTGAATATAGAGCTCGGTCTTCATTTCGCCGTGGCAATCGAGGCATTTAGATTTAGAGTTATATGCGCTGTTATCTGTCTTTTCCGGTGTCTAGGAGAAGCAGCCCATTTCGTACTTGTCATTTTGTACACCGAAAATCTGCAGTGTCTAGAATGCGACTCCCTTCGTCTTCGTTGAACTGGACATTCCGCCCATGTCTTCATAAGGACGGAAGTACTACAGAGCCGTAGCGACCGTAAAGGCACAGGTTATACCTTGCTTTCCGGTTGTTCTAATGAAGCAAATAGTGGTTATGGTGCTCGCCTGCTGCCCGAAGGTCGCGGGTTCGATCCCTGTCGCGGCGGTCACATTTCGAAGGAAGCGAAACGCTAGAGGCCCGTGTACTGTGCGACGTCAGTGCACGTTCAAGAACATCAAATGGCCTCTCATTATCATATCACGGTTTTGGAACGTAAAACCCCCGACATTATTATTATTATTATTATTATTATTATTATTATTATTATTATTATTATTATTATTATTATTATTATTATTGTAATGACGCAAATGAAAGGTAAATTATTGTCTTAATATTCCTCTGCGACAGGACACGTTTGGATGTATTTCCCCACCCTGCCAAATCAACTGGATGCATAAATTTGATCCCTTAGCAAAACAAATACTGGACATAATTCGCTATATGCTGATGAGATATTGAATTAGAAAGAATCCACACCCTTGGAAATGAGTGGAAAAGTTTCTTGTTCTGCATATTTTAAGCACTGAAAGCAGGAAAGTTATTTCATCGCCCCGGTTACACTATGTGATATATTTTCCGACTTGCGCAGATCGACTTAGATTATGCATTTGTTGTTCACTACCAAGATTTATGGGCGCTTAGGGCAGAAGACGATTACAGTTTCGCACTAGCGGACTTGATGACGTGCCTGCCTTGTGGAAATTTACCACTGCTGCATACAGGTTCGAGAAAACTTCGATTAGAACCAGACTATCATAATAACCGATTCTAACGGCAGCCCCACATGCTTCTGGTTTCCACGCGATATAGGTCAAGTAGTTTTCGTGAAAAGCCCCTTCCTTGCTGTGACAGCGCGTTTGTTTTTCTTTGCAACCTACTCACAAACTAAAAACAATTCTCGAGGCGCCTTTCCCTAAATATAACAGGAAATACATTTCTTTATTGTGTGGGGTGGAAAAAGTCGGAAAGCTCCTTCGTGGCGATTGTTCTTCGTGACGAATTGTGCGAGGCCGGCTGTCGGTCGGTGTGGCCAAATATTCTTTCTCGACCGACCTCACTTCTGCGCAAAGTTGTGTTTGTCGTTCAAGGGCTGTTCCACGGGAGTCTGTAATTTAGGTTCTCCACTACGCCTCTCCATCAAGCGAGGTGAAAGATTCCCAGGTCAACGAGGAACCAGAAAAGAAGTCGGGTCATTCGCGTGGGCTGCACGAAAACGCTGCTTCGAATCATTCATTCAGTCTTTTTACGCCTTGCTATTTTTGGTCTCGCATTTTTATTTCTCTCACCGCGGCGAGCTCGCTAACGATGTAAGAGAAAAGCTGCACGGTGAAGTGGCGCCGAAAGTACGCTGAGAACACGCAATGCTTGAAAGCATCGACTTAGCGCTGCAAAGATTGAAATAAGGACAAAAAAAAACAGAATCTGCACTATATTACTTCCGTGGTTGCGGCGCGCAAATATTACGAAAAAAGAAGGTAAGCATTGGACCGGAATGTATAATGCTGTAAAAAAATAGTTTAACGTGTGAACCAGTGAGCGTATGTGTTCCAGGAGGAAAGGAGCGTGCGAAGAATGAAAAGAAAGTTCTTTCATTGCGAGCCGAGGGAGTGTATAGCGGGGTGCGAATGAGGATGATTTACGGTAGCGAAAAAGCACGAGAACTGGGAGCGCAAGGACAAGAAAAGCACACATATCATTGTTCGCGTAGAATACTTCTTTCTTCGTGCTGAAATTTTTACTTAAAAGTACGCATTAGATATCTAGTTCAAGCTTCACTATCTATCTATCTATCTATCTATCTATCTATCTATCTATCTATCTATCTATCTATCTATCTATCTATCTATCTATCTATCTATCTATCTATCTATCTATCTATCTATCTATCTATCTATCTATCTATCTATCTATCTATCTATCTATCTATCTATCTATCTATCTATCTATCTATCTATCTATCTATCTATCTATCTATCTATCTATCTATCTATCTATCTATCTATCTATCTATCTATCTATCTATCTATCTATCTATCTATCTATCTATATTAGTTATAGCATTTATGCCTCGAGAGAATGTGAGCCAAAAGCTACTTGTACTAGTGTAATTGAACCTATGCGGATCAATACGTTCTGAGAGTTAGTGCGTCTGCTGCCTCCGATACCATAACCCAAGGCGTGATGCCTAATTTGGTAATATCACATGCTTCGCGTACCTGGTGGACTCGCCATGTATTGCCAAAATCACTGCTCCTGTATATACCTGGGCTGGTTTCAAGATGTCCTTCAGCACCAGCGGCCACGGTGGTCTAGTGGTTATGGCGCTCGACTTCTGACCCGAAGGTCGCAGGATCGAATCCCGGCCGCGGCGGCTGCATTTTCGATGGAGGCGAAAATGTTTGAGGCCCGTGTACTTAGATTTAGGTGCATGTTAAAGAACCCCAGGTGGTCTAAATTTCCGGAGCCCTCCACTACGGCGTCTCTCATAATCATATTGTGGTTTTGGGACGTTAAACCCCAGATATTATTATTATTATTATTATTACCAGCGGCTTAGGGTCATCGTGGGTCTTGCGGTGCGATCTTTTTTCGTTATTTCTATAAGTACTTGCGATGTACATCCCCAGCTCTTCTACGCTGCCTTGATGTCGCACATAGGGTGTAGAACCCTTTTGAAGAGTGGGACGTAGAAACCAGAAAACTTCGGAAAAGAATTTTTCCACAATCCTCTTTAGTGACAGCTATTAGTCGTCGATTCAATAAAGCACTTGTAGCAGTCATTGTTTTTCGTACAATAGAGTCCAGGCTGACGTTATACAACGAGGCTCTAACAGTCTATAATGAGCCTGTGCTAAATGTCACGCTGGCAGTATGGTAGAAGTCGCGAGGAAACACTTTCGCTTACGACATACCCTCTTCTAAAGCAGAAAAAAATAATAACAAAAGCTGATGAACCATTTAAGAGAAGATTATATTTGCAAGTCAGTCAGTATTTCTAAACCAAGATGTAATCGATAGTTGGTCTTTTGAGGAGCATGAACTAAGCTTAATACCAACATGACACTGCGAAATTATTTCAGACATCCCTCATAAAGGCGAGTAGCGTAAAAAAGCTGACTTAAATTTCAACACCAAGCTGGTCACCATGCGCTCATTGTCTCGCGGCGCCGTTAAAATTGCGAAGACAGTTTCTCAAGTTTTCATACCCATTGTGTTTGAGCAGGATCACTGAAGAAGCGATTGCATAACCAATACGAATTGTAAGGACGTGGAAGAATGGCTGCTTATGTAAGCCGGTGGCACGTCATACATAATTCTACGATTGGGAAAAGTAGTCTGTTTATTATTTATTAAAAACAGATCACTTTAAATGCAGAACAGACCGGAAACCCTAAGATGCCGCAAGTTTGAAATATGTGTCGAATAACAGGCTTGGCACATTCAAATTCCGCGAGAAAAGCAACAACAACATCAATAAGAACAACGGCAATAACTCAATGTTTAATGGCTCTGGTGATCTAGAGATGTTGCTCAGCGCGCACGGGCACAGACGGCTCGGGGAACCGACCGAAACTTCGAGCGTTGAAGGCGGCTTCGTTAGAACTTGCGGACTAGCCTTACGACACATCTTTATAACGCAGCGTACAGTGAAACGTAATTATTTCGTAACGTGCAATTTGGTGGATGTGCTATATAATGCTGTGCCTCACTGGTCTCAGGGCAGAAGCCGTGCTATCGTAGCTACGAGTACTTCGTGTGCATTTGTTCGGGCCAGATGCCGAGCAGTTGTTTTCATAATTGCATTTCCCCCTATAACCTCCGGTGTTTTGTGCCACTGGTGTAATTGCGGGTACGCTCCTGCCAGAACCAATAACTTTGGTGTCCTTTAAAGGCGGTCTTCAGGCACGCTTAACACCACAGCGCTTATATGGGCAGAATATTGGTTTGATTCGTATAGCGCATGTAAGACGCATAAAACCAGCCAAGCATTTCTAAAAGCGTCTCAGGCTTTGTACGCGTCCAACGAGTCAGCTCTTCAAAGCGAGATTTAGTAAATACGCGAGTGTTCTCGTGCCGACACAGCGAGAATTGTTCTCGTCGCGCTGTCACGTAAGATGAATCACCATAAAGAAATAAATGCACCAAACTGAATAAATCCACGCTCCGAATCCAAGTACTAATTCACTCGTCTAAACACCCACGCCTACACAATGTCTGCACCACGTATATACGAACCATATGAACGCTTTGTGCCGACGGTAAACTACGAATGCAAGAGTAGTGCCCTTTCCATAAAGATTTCTTCGAAATAATTCTAGGATGTGCGTTAAAGGCCATGACTTTATGCAAGTTTAATGCCTAACTCGTGTTTCAGTGGCTGCGGGATTCACCTTCTCTTGGGGTCAATGACCCATTGACGAACGCTAGAAAGAAGGTGAGACCTCGCACCGGTGACACCCGATAAGAACGTTCCAGGGAAGCCGCAACCAAGCAGTTTTCTACAAAAACACACAAAAAAAGGAAAACCGGGCAGAATTTGCTTTGACTGTTGTATCAGAGATGCATAAGCGTAGAGATTTACTGCAGGAAAGTATATGGTACACGGGAAGTTTGTTTTCGGGTGCCATCGCATTTCTGTCGCAGTTTACCACGCATTCATAAGGTTCTTGCTACACAGCAAATGAAGGGTCTGCGTGGAGTTAGCTCCATTTTTCTTCCATAATATGTCTTTATTGCACACCGACAACCGTCGACTTCTTACAGCATATGCAACCGACAGCTTCTCACTCTGTTGTCGGCCCCATTTGTGTCAACCGCAGCAGTAGAGCAACTTTTTCAATAATATTTCTCAAGCCATGCACATTGTGTGCAGAACGTTATTCTTCGTAAAAGCCTATTGGGCATTTCGTTTGGCTTGAGCCATGTTCCTTACTTCAAAATTTATTAAAGGCCTCAAGCATTCGAATTGCTACAGATCACAGCGGCTCAGCCGAATGAGTTTTTAACTACCCGAGTCTTCCTTACGTGGCACCGGTGACCGATCTGATTGAATATTTGTTTATTTATTTATTAGACGCAAAGCATCTTATGGTGGAGTTCAATCCGGTGGTGGTGTGCGGCGTGACCACCCTTACTGTGCTTGCGGACACCCTCTACACACACCTCCTCTCCACTTTCTATCTGCCCCTCTCCACTCCCCCTCTCCCCTCTACTCTCCCTCCCCCACTCCACTCTCACTCGCCCTCGCCCCTCTCCACTCCCCCTTGAAACGCGGGCTCGACATGCCGAAACGCTGTTTCGCATCCCCTCATGGTCCCCTTTAGCGGGAGATGGTGTAATTATTACCTATTTACTGATATATTTATTTATTTATTTATTTATTTATTTATTTAGTTAGTTAGTTATTTATATGTCCAGTATACGTCACTGAACATTCGGTGGACTGCGAGTGTCGTTTGGATGTGTTACAACGTCCTCCGTGTTGACGTCAGCTGCGCGATAGTGTTTATCTCGAGGTTGCATTTCTCGGAGACCATCAATTGCCCTAGCTGAGTTGTGTGCCACAAATCTATGAACTGGCGACTTGTAAAGCTGCGACATCGTGTAAGGCTTGTAAAAGTACCCGGAGAGCGGAGTAACTTCAGTGCGTCGATGCAGTGAGCGTCGTGCTTTCTCTGTCCGATCAACGCGTCTGCGGCTATAACTTCACCCCTGAAGACACAACCACATTGCCCGAGTTTACGCTTATCGATGATCGTTCGCAACTAGTTTTATTGAGATAGAAATTATATGGACACTTTCGACGGGTTTTCTCCGTCGCCGTCATGTCCCGTATATCTATGTGTATGTACACATATATAAAAGCCACAAATAAAATAATGCAGAAGAAAAAATTTCCGAAGCGCTAGACCGGGGATTCGAACCTGCGACCGTTCCCTCGCCAGCGCACCGCTTTAGACAACTCGGCAACGCTTTTTTCTTTATTGCCTGCTGCAGATAGTACACAAAGATCAGGCTTCTAGATCCTTATGGCATAAGATTCGTATCCGCTGAAAGCCCATATGACGTTACAATGACTCTGGGTCTCCATGGAATATGGAAAACGCGAATGAAAGTATGCCATGCAGATCTTCATGCAAAATCTTCGAGATAAAATTTTATTGACAGTGTTGTGCAAATTAATTAGGGATAAGTTTAGAGCCCAGTCTCAGCCACCAGACTGGGTCACTACACTCGACGAGCCTAAGGATATGAAAACGTACCAGACTTGACAGTGTGAATGTATATGTGTGTATCTGATTTTTGTGGCAACTCGGCCACGCGCCTTATGCGGTCCGGTATAATAAAGGCGAGCTATTTGTAAACACCATTTACCACTGGCGGTACGCAGGGCTCGGAGGCCCTTCAGCGTGTTCAGTTACCCGCGAGATGGCGCGAAGGGCGCGCTCTAAATAGGGTGCCTTATTGCGCGCTTTCACCACACGCATCGAGGCACGCTACCTATAAAGGCCATCGCTCCACTAGTATGGGTACAGTCCGCTTGCACAAATGGCGCCACCAGTGGTGCGGCGTTCAGTGCCCCCGCGGCCATTTCCGCGTCCCTGGGGTGATAGTATTCCCTCCCAGACCGCATGCGCGGCTGCTTGTTTTTGCGACGCTGAAGCATAGAACGACCACCATAGAAGAAACGTTTGGCAAAACTGCGGAAGAACAGGAAAGCTGGCACGACCGCTGCCACCGGCCGCGGTGACGAAAGCTTTTATCACCCCGTGGACGCGCGCGCCGCCGCTAGAGGCACTCCCGTCAGCGGAGAGTTAGAAGCGCAGTGTGCCCATACCTGCATTGGGTAGGCTGCTCTTGTGTTCAGAGGAGCAGCAGCGTTTGAGAGTTGGATCAAACGCAGGCGGCGTTTTATGAAACGCACGGGACGTCAAATGTGGCTAAATTAAAATTATGCGAGACTCAGGCCATGCTGCGTCGTTGCCCGCGCTGCGTTTGCGTCATCTCGCTGGCGACCCACGATAGTTTTCGATTTTTGGGTCTTGGGACTGTGCGAGCGCAAGAGCCCAAGAGTGGCTTGGGCTCTGCGCATGCACCGTGGCGGCTCGGAAATTTCTTGGGTTCCCTAGCTATTGGAGTCCCCAATTCTAAAACTCTGTAGTGCTTCACCTGAGTTAGGATATGCGCCTACGGCTTGTACTTTGCCACACAGGGCGTGGTCGCCCGTGCTCGTGCGCTTATCCCGGGGGGGGGGGGGGGGGAGAGGGTGTACGCCTTGAGCTTATACCGCCAAGCTTGCGTTGCAGCACGAAGGTCACTTCAATCGTAGTTCCTGGTTTCAAAAGCGAGAGCGCTGCAGACTTTTTCATTTATTAGTGCGTAAAAGTGACACAACCATGTGGCGTAGAGTAAAGCCCCTATTGTAGTGCACGGAACGTCGTACGTAAGAAGATAGAGTATGACGCTATGACAAAATAAAAGTCTGTGACACAAAAACTATTCTTCAGTGACCTCAAATGCAAAAAATGCGCGACGTATTCTCCGGGTTACGTAACATAATTACAATCAAATGCTAGTCAGCATGCGGCTTGGTGTAGTAGATTCCTTGGTGAGATGGTACGTATTCTTTTACTGCGCATATTTTTCAGACTCCTGTGGATTGTGAGAACGATGAGAAGCGTAGCATACATCTTACACCTCTCTCCATTCTCACAACCAAACTTTTAAGTGCGGAGCACTTTCGGGATCCAGGCTCTCATCTCATGTCCTCGCTTGACGGCACGCTCAATGTACCAAAATAGGAACCATCTGGCACTCACCAAAGAAATACGATAGACAGTAAAAAAACTTTCTTTCTTGGTGTGTGGTTTGAAGTCATGTCCCACCGATCCGAAAGCGGGTGCTTTCAACACTATTCCACGCGCCCACCCTTGCCCAGCGAGGATTGAAATGAAGCATAGGAACGCGTTCTACCAACGATGCAAAAATCAATGGGAAAGAGGGCGCTACAGGTCAAGTCAATAGCCAAATAGGTCAAGAGAGTGCGCCGCAGCATCAAAAATTAGTTTCCTCAGTGATGTTTTGTGCAGGGAATTTTCAGCCGTCATTTTGGACGAAAAGGAAAAAGGAAATTTTTGCGATATTGCAGGGAATTTCAGGAATGGTGAAATTCACCTGGGAGGACGAATACATAGCAGTCATAGTGCGCATTCGGCTTCAGCAATCGTTTTTGGCGCATGCAGCATACAAGCATAGCCCTTGAAATTTGTTTCTGACATTTATGTGGAGCGATTCCTAGTTCGTGCCTGGTGTTAGACTCGAAGCCCACGTATGTACTACATTGTACTTACAGCACATGAGTTGCGAAAGTCATGCTTTCGTTGTGCAGGAGCGCAGGCACTAATCGTGATTTTTAAGTCATAAACACTTCACACACAAGCATTTATAATACGTGTATTTGCGAGGGTTCGTGCATTACTACTATTGTGTAGGGAAATATGCTGGGACGACGTATGCAGGGAAAATGTCTTAAAAAGGGAATTTTCATGTCTCGGAACGAGAATTCTTCGGCGTAGCACGGAACGCCGCTCGGTTTACTTTCCTACCATGGACGCCGCTCAGGCTGCACGCTTGGAACGCCAGCGCACGATTGCCCATGTATTTCGGCGTCGACGGAGGGCTCATTCGTCGGTCCGAGCCAGCGAAGCGATAGCGACACGATAGCGCCAGGCGGTAGACTAACATCTACGGATGAGGGAAGCGGAGGCGAAACGCCAGCAAATGGTATTCGTAGGTAACTCTCAGGTTCGGAAGGCTCAGACGCTAGCCCGAGCGCCGACAAAAACAGGCCAACCCGCAGCTTCGACTCACACAAACGCAAGCCAAGCGTCAACAGAGGCAGGCGAATCTTCTACTCTGCTCCACAGTTTGTAGTTTTCACGGTGCGGAACTAGCGCGATGTTTACAGACTCCTGTTGATTTCGAGAATTACGAGATGTGTAGATGTACGCTAAATATGTGCCTGAAACTGATACGGGTACATGCAGCACATACTAAATGCGTGCTGCTCGATGAGCTTTCCTCTTCTCAGGCTGTAGCATACGGCGGGCCGGGCGAAAATCCTCGGAATTGACTTTTCGTTGTGTCCGAGATTACGTCATTCCATACTATGTGTAACTCATCTTGAATACTTCTATGTTTTAACTGTCGCACAGTGCTGAGGTCAGAGTGCACACGGAACAAAGACAGGGCAAGCCTACGTTCCCAAAAAGAGCTGAACTAATTTGCAAATTCGACCTCGTGTCACATATTGTTCTAAATTATTATCAAACTAGCCCAACATCGTACTCTGTTAGTGTGTACCTCAATTTTGTTACCTCATGTAGGACTGCCACATTTGGGCGTTTTTTCTAGTATAAGATCCGCTCATAATATCACCTGGGTTACGTAAGCGTTCGTTTCTTCGGAACAGTGTGCGACCTTCTGGAGCAGGGCGTCTTGGCAGTGCTGGGCTCACAACAGCCGGAGACTTCGCTGCTAGTGCGACATGCGTGCGCCAGGCATCAAGTGCCGCACGTGTACTTGCACAGGGGGGAAGGTGAAGAGCGTGCATTGCCTATGGATACGCTGTCTTTGACCGTGACACCGTCGGCTGAGGAGCTTGGTCGGGCACTGTGTGACCTCGTCAAGGCGCAAGGCTGGAAACACTTCACTGTCATCTATGAGAAACCGGATGGTAAGCATAACGTAAATGGTATACGGGATTTATTTTCAAACATGATCGTGTTCTTCCAGCAATGAATTTCTGAGATTACAATGAAATACTTAGATATTCTTTGTCCTACAGTATTATGCCTGTTAAGAAATGGCATGTTAGCCTGCATATTCAGGTGAGTCTTCCTTGACGACCTCAAATGAGCATCAGCCACAGCGGCTGCATTTTCGACGGAGACGAAAATATTTAAGGCCCGTGTACTTTGATTTAGGTGGACGTTAAAAAACCCCAGGTGGTCGAAATTCTCGGAGCTCTCCACTACGGCGTCTCTCATAATCATGTCGTGGTGTTGGGACGTTAAACCCCAGATATTATTATTATTATTATCAACTGAGCAGAAGTAGAATAGCCGACACATCAACTGGAAAAGTCTTACGCACAACTGGCACGAAATATGAAAATTATTTACGAAGTTACTATTTCGCTTTAAAACGTTTTGTACAAGCGTATAGCTATGTCCACATATGCTCGAAACATTTTTCTTGAGTGTGTTATTGCTCCGTATTTGCTGTTTGCAGGTCCCATTTGTAATGCATAAAGGACATTTACATTTATTGCTATGATGGCGAGATGATTTACAACAAAGAGAAATTTCCGTTCACATGATGTATTTTCCTGTCATGCTGTTTTTAATGTCTTGCAAGGTGCCGTTTCTCAGCCTTAAATTCCGTTCGTCTTGTCCATGTCACCTACAAGTGCATGCAAACGTATGTGCTATGAACTTTAGAAAAATAACGCAAGTGAATAGCGTATGAGCATTGACATCTCCCCGCTTCGACTGTTCAGTAATTTTCTACTGACAATGTGGACGAGGAACCTCAATAGCTTAAAATATTTGCATATATTGCCCGCACGCGTAAAGAATCTCTCGATTGTGTTCCACGAAACGGCAGTGTACAATCGTGGATCTTAGGTTTAAGCGTTCATATTCAATGTCAAATTAAATATTGAGAATCACGACTGCACGTAATGTGCAGCAAGGAACCACCCTCCTTCACTTGCAGCACTGGTGCGACTTCGCGGGCTACTGCAGCTGCTCAGGCCAGGCGGCCAGCCTCCGGTAGTTTCACTGCGGCCCCTCGACGAAAAGGCGGACCCTAGGCCTGTTCTGCGAGAGGTGGCCAAGGCCGGCGAGAATAACATCGTTCTCGACCTCACCACCCACAGACTTGCGGATGTGCTCAGGCATGTGCGTATTGCACTAATATTCTGATAGATCAGCGCTACTCGCGTTTCTTTATTGCGTAGAATAAACCGGTACACAGCAAGCCGCATCACTGGGAAGGCATACACTAGCGTAGATTTCTCGCTGACAGTCAACCAGTTTTTCCCCGCAGTTAAGCGTACATTTTCGCATCATTATATGAATGAGAACACCCATGATGACCATTGCAAGAAAACACAAAAATTCTTTTTTTATTGCTCGCATATGTCCATGCGCTATAAAATATTTTATGTTCGTAGCAGCTTTCCTGCCATAGATACAATCGAATGACTTCTGAGAAGTTTCAAAATGATGGCGGTGTCGTTATTACCTCCCGTTCAAATCGGGTAAATCTCACACTTTAAAAACTTTAGGCAAATAAGTATTTATATTTTCCTCTCTGCGGCAGATTGGTGTATGTAGAAACATTACTAGAAAAATCAAACAGCCTCGTCTGGGATTTTAACTCTGTACAGATGTGTATTCAGTGATAGAAAAAAGAGTGACTGCCCCTTAGCACAAGCACCACTGGATTCAATACTTTACTACGCTGACTTTTTTCCACCTCCATCATTTATGCCTGAAAGACGAAAAAGTGCAATGGACAATGCAATGGGATTCTGGTGCGATAATGTGATCGCGATTCTTCCCACTTCAATGCCTGTATTGTCTATTAAATACCTCCAAGCTAAAGCTTACAAGATATAACGCCATATTCCAGACCTAGATGAAATACTGCCACCTCATATGAGGTACCACTTTTACACTCTGAGAAAACAAGAATACCGGCTGCTCCTTTAAGCCATTCCTTACTTGTCATATATATCAACCTCTTCAAAGATGTACTTTAACACTTTTTAACACGAAAGTGTTGTATGCCGGGGTCCACTAAGACTTGCTGGCATCATTTTCGTAACGGATGTGACGTCGTTAAAGACTAACGTACAAATGAAGAAAAAAAATTCGCTGATCTGTCTGACCTTGGCGTCGAACCCACGACCTCTGGGTCGGCTACAATAGGTGAAGGGCGCTTAACCCACTACGCCGCAGGCTCCCGGCCGTGCATGAGCCCCCATAAACGCGCCTTATATCTTTCACACCTTCTCTCTTGCACAGCAACCTTGGTTAGCGTGGGGCGGCGACGCCGTCTTTGAGAGATGTAGAGAAGTACAGTGTCATGACACTAACGCGCAACCGACAAGACACGCTTCGGTAGCGCTTACGCAGCGGAGGCTGACTTCAAGATTTCAACTACATTTAGTTTCAATACAGTCCGAGTGAGTGCTTTCTTGCAGTAAACGACACGCCAGCTGGCTGCGGGACGCCTTCGCGCGTTCCCGGCTGAAGCTACGAGCTCTGCATCTCGCGCTCGTGAAGTGCTCTGTGGTATTGCATGCATGAGCAGAGGTGTAGGTTACCCAATCGCTGGAGAGCTGTTTTTTGCTTTTTACTTTATTGTTCTTCTGTGTTCAAGTCTTCACTGCGCGTAAACGTGGATCAATAAGGGCTCTGTATGATTTTTTTTCTCTTAATACACCTATTTTGCGATCATAAATATTATGCAGCTAATAAATGCTACGCCGATAATAAAAGCACGTCATATATGTTAAGCCGTTGCAGTCACGTATGTATCAGAAATCTTGATAGTTCTTACAAATGTGAGGAACGGCAGTTAGTGCATATTGCTACACATTTTTTTTTTTTCAAATGTAACTTAGAAAGTAAGGCACAAGACGACGTCTCGCGAGTGCTCCCTCTCACAAGTTTTTTTTTTTTTTTCGAATTGCAATTTTCAGGCCCAAAAGGTTGGAATAATCAATGAGTACCACAACTTCATCGCCACTACATTGGTAAGCGTGATTCCTTCTACTTACTGAACGACGCTGCTTGACGAATCTGTGAAAAGTAATATGTGTCTATAAAATGTACGATGTCACAACTAGCACACTGTCAGAGCAATGAAAAAGGTGTGAAACTTCTGACTTAGGACATCGTGATCATTTTTAACGTTCGGTGTGCCAGTATTTCAATGACAGGCAAATGGTAAATACAAATAATACATCACATAACGCAGCTTTTTCGCGTAGCACAGCAGCCCAAATACTGAAGAGTGCTAAAAGCAGCTATTCTATTTCTAACTGCTGCAAAATACAAGGAAAATATCTGCCATAACTTAGAAATAAGGCTGTGCTGCATGATATGCCTGAATATTTTTGTTTATTTCTTCAACACCCCTGCTCACCGCAGGAATACTTACTTCATAAATTACGTTCATATGAAAGCGTGCCATGCAGAATAATTGGGAAAGAGGATCGTACAGATGAGGTGTAGAAAACCATGAGCAGAGATCAGAATTTTGTTAAAATATGTATTTACGATGTGATGACTCAGTTTATCGTGACGACTGAGTTGTAATAACGCTATTACATGGTTTATGCAATATGCGACAAGTGATTTTGCTTACAGCCAGGCATGCCAGTTGCGGCTGATAAGTTTACTATCAACTCATATTTCGTCCACCCCTGTCATAGCCCGAACGGGCTACAGTATGCATAAGTAAAATAAGAATATATTACAAATATGGACTGAAATGCGTAGTGTGTAGGTTCGCGGTGATTGGTTCAAATTTTATCGATGTATATGAAAAGCACTGATACAGAAGGGTCCCGTAAACATGTCCTTTTGGCAGTGGTGATATTGCGCTCTGCCAGTTGGAACAATGGGCGCATAGTCGAAGTTTCTTATGTGGCTTCAGTAGTACTGGGTGCTCCGACTGACGTTTCGACAAGTGGACTTGTCTTCTTCAAGGCTGGAACTGATTTGCTTCAAGGCTGGAACTGAAATCATTTCCAGCCTTGAAGAAGCAAAGTCCACTTGCCGAAACGTCGGCTCGAGCGCCCACCACCTGTTTACGGATTTTTCATCGCAAGCTTGTGTCTTCCACTTCCTGCCATTTTTCTGGATTCAGTAGTACTGACACAGACGAAAGGAAAAGAAGACGCCACACTGCGCTGATTAACAACTCAGGTTTACTGGAGGAGCCACACATATATAACGCGCATCAGCGTCATCAACGTGACCCAGCCCTAGGCATGCATGACAGATTTATTTAAAAAAAAAGAATATAAAATGCGCAGCTTACGATGGTTAAAAGATGACAACGGAAAAGATGATGCTCAAGGGAAGCGTGAATATTCAGATAACCAAGGAAGAACGTTAGAAATCAAAATTTAAAAAATGCCAGGTATGCGCGGAAAGCGCACCACAGTCACAGGGAAAGCTGAAAGAGCGGCATTTCTAGAGCCCCTTATAAACTCCCTTGTGGCTACTAATACAACTACACTAGCAACGTACCCCCTGCGCTACATATCATAATTTTTGGGAAGTTGGGAAGCACCCACCACGACATTATTCGTCATTCTGCGGAGAAGCGAGGTATCATCTGTAAGGAAGGTATCACCTGTAAGGAAGAACGTTAGAAATGAAAACGAAAAAAAAAAATCACAGCACGAGGCAATACGTGAGGTATATGCATGATATTGTGCTGTCTACCGAATATTAACGTCATAAAAAAACATGCTCAGTTCATACACTGTGGTTACTGAAATTTTTATGGACTACTTACTACACCTACGTGAAGTGCCGCCATTTTCAAGTAATCTATTGGTAACATTCACGGAGCTATCCCATGCGCTGAATAAGGAACGCTCTGTGTGCATATTACAACCAATGGCGACACCATATGAGGCACGTTAGATCCGATCCACACTGATTCTTATAGGCTTGGAGCACGGTGACCCTGGGCGTTCCAATATCCTACCTACCCAGCGCGAAAAGCTGGGCCGAACCAACCGGCCCAACGTTTTACGCTTCACAAATATCCTAGAACACATTTTATTTATTCAATTACACTTCAAAGCGGATTGACCACGGAATACTCTTTATGTAAAATTTCGCCATATTTTGTTATACCCCTGGGGTCAACGAATGTAACAAAAGAAATAGGTTCGTGACGCAAATTAATAAGTGAGGGAAGAGAAGTATCCGGCGGAGCCATGTATAGGCACCAACCTCTGCTTAAACACATTTAGTAAAAAAAAAATCCTAAAAGGACCGATCAACCATATGTTTTCGTGCAGCGCCTGCGGGTGTCACCATTGTCTCAACATGTTGAAGCATTTAGAGCGCGCTGTGCGTTCTTTTCTAGATCCGTGAAAGAGACGGCCAAAATAGTAGTATTCTAGGTTGCAAGTGGTAGTTTCCACTCTCAAACGTGCAGGGAGATTAACACTTCTGCAGCGCGCAGGTTTTTCCTTCCTGGTATGAAAGTGCCCTCTAAATATGTAATCCATTACCGGATGTCCGTTTCGAAAGTGAATAATTTCGCTCCGCGTCGCAGCAGAGCGTAAGATAGCGCCACGCTCAAGCTCTGAAGTTTGACGAAACGCCCAAAGGTGGTCCGTTTTACCCTATCACAGCGAAAAGTAGTTTTCGCGGTGCTGAGTATTTGTTTTACGGGATGATAACCAAGACAGCCGTATCGAAACCTCGGAGCACGTAAGGGAAAAGCAGAAATTACAGCAAAAGGCGGCTAAATACATGTATATAATGCATTGAAGCCTGCACACCCGTTGAATAAGCTAAAAATTATTTACGCCTCGCTCAAAGCAACGGTATCGCTGCCCGTGCTTTAGAAACTTGCGCACCCGCAGGGGGGCGTGGGCGATAGCAAGAATTTAAAGTAAAATGTTGCTACTGGTGACGTGTGGCTGCAAACCAGGGCGTAGTCAGGGTTAAATTGGGAGGCGCCCGACAGGGTTGCACTGGGGGCCACTTTGCGCGAAATTGGCTACTTTACGACTCTGTCTGGCGACGAAAATTTCAGGTTGGATCCATGGCTACCTTCTGGCTACTTTTGATCTTCTGTTCTGGCGCACTAAGTAGCCATTTTTGTTTTTATTTGCACAGACAATACACTGTTTCCGACCTTTTCTCTCGTGTCAGCCGATGCGCGCGCGTCTTCCGCCCAACAGCAGGCTGGTTTGCATCGAGGAAACCCAACGTAACGCGTTGCGAGCCTGTGGCGAAATTCAGTGCACAATGGCAAACGCGTGGCCAAGACGCTGCGCATGTTGCCCGCCATCTATGCTGATGCCACGCACAAGTTTGCCAATTCTTATGCGCACCACGTGTCCTTGTGTGACCTTGGCAAAAACAGAGATTCGCCACAAAATGAAGCCGGGCTGTTCATCCTTAACTCCATTTCACTATCTGAAGCTGGACTGGTATTATGCAAACGATACTAATCAAATTCGATCTACGGTTCCAAAAAAAAAAAATCTGCTTGAACGCATAATGTTCCTACTGACTTGCTGGATGGAATGTTCCAAAATTATTCTTTATCTTGGACAATGGACACACGGACAGCAAAATTTAAATCTAATTAAAATAATAAAAGCAACGACAGAAAAAATTACAATAAGAAGTTCCGTTGGACCGCGCCAGCTCGTGGTACTCGTAGGGGAGTCGATGTGGTACCGCTCGCGGTCTCGCCAGCTTCGGTAGACGACGAGGATGCCCGGTGTTGATGCCGACTCGATTCGTTGCGCGGGACGCTCCACGCTCGGCGCCTACGCGAGACTGGCGACACAGATGACCGCGCACATCGTTGGTTCAACGTCAACTGCCTAAGGCGAAAATTCTTCTCCAGATTAGGCACCTCCACCCCAGTCGCTCTCCCCCAGCACGTGCTTTTTGCTGCAGAAAGCACCAAGAGCGCCCTTCTCCGAGAGCCAGCAGTGGGAAGTTTCTCTTCCGACGCCACGGCGCCCTCCCTCGACGAAGGGCCGTGCGCCAGGCTTCCAGACGTTTGTGACACCTTCCCATACACAGAAATCTTCAACATTGCCTTTCAGCCTTTGTTACGTATTTATTTATTTATTTAGAAGTAATGTTAACCCTGTCTTGAGGGTTATTACAGGGAGGTACGACACTCTGCATCAATGAAGTAGGCACATAACTATAAAAATTACAGCAATAACCTAGACATATACACTTACAAAAAGATATAAAAGCCCTCTTACAACCAAACGACAAGACACATGTGAATGCCTGTTTAAAAAAATAAAGCTCAGGTTAATAGTCACGGTAAATAGATATATCTCAACTAGGTGCATAGATTTATGAACATCATTAGAATTTACTACATCACTCGTTAATCCATTCCATGCCTAAATTACTTCAGGGAAGAAAGAATACCGCGACATCTTTATTAACGCAAATTAAGACTGCGGCACCCGTATGTGATTTGCCACCTCGCATCATTTCCCAGGTAGCTTTCGGCAGTCGTCTCTGGTAATTTTAAAATCGCCTTCCATTAACTGAACAGTGAACTTTTATCTACTTTTAAGTCAACGATTTTTCAATTTCTCCAAACTGCAAAACTGTAACATTTCGGTGACTGAGTCATTCGTCTCATATTTCGAACAAACAAAGCGAGCCGTTGTACTTTTTCTAGTTTATTTACCGATGCTTTCTGGTGAGGACTCCACACAATACTGGCATATTCAAGTGTCGCTCGTATAAATGTTTTAAAATCAAGAAGTTTTACTTGCGTAGTTGCGCCCGGTGGTTTTTCTTCTTATTAAGTACAACTGTGATACGCTATAGCACGCATTATCGATATGTGTATGCCACTTTAGGTTATGCATAATTTTGAGAGATAAGTACAGAAATGCATGCACTGCCAACAAAGTATGATTCCCGATGTCATATTCGAATAGAATATTCGCTTGTTTTCTAGAAAGGCGGATAACAGTTGACTTGGAATAATTCATTTCCATTCCCGGAGCTTGACACCGCAAGTGTAATTTCTGCAGGCATCGGGCAATATTCAACTGGTCATTCCTACTAATCACTCGCTCATATATTAAACAATCATCAGCACACAGTTAGAGCTTTACAGCAGGTATTGCTATATCTGCCATATCATTCACATATATCAAAGATCACAAGAGCCCAAGCACTGAGCCCAGTGGTATTCCCGAAAACACTTCCAGCGAACTAGATACAGAGTCTTCAAATTTCACAAGTTGCTTCCTGTCATTTAGGTACGCTTTAATCTAATTAAGTAGAAGCTGACTGCAATAGCAATTATATGGACACCCTCGGCGGGTTTTTGCCGTCACCGTCGCCGTCATGTTAAATATAAATGCAAAATCGATAACATCCCCCCGCACAAGGTATGTTATACCTGCGGGTAACAGAGCGCGAGTGAGGGCGACGAACGCGGATCAAGAAGCGATGAAACGACCCGGCTGAGCTCCGTCGCACGGAGGGCTATTGTGATGTCAGCCCGCATGCGACGTCTGCCGCCGATTGCTGCTCAAACAGAGAGGAAACGCTCCGCCCGTTTTGAAGGAGCATGCAGGGACGCCGGGAGAGGGGGGGAGCAGTCTGTGAACATTGATTATAAGGGCGTGGTCACGCGAGGCCGGATCCCAAACAGCTGGCAGTGTCAGTGTGTATAAAATTACAATTTGTCGCTATCGTATTCGTTGCTTCGCCCTTGTGGTGAAACTGATTTTTCATTGCTTCACGGCAGTACATCGGCTGAAATGAGCGAATAGAATTTTCAAAACAACTATATCAAAATATATGAAAAATTTCAACTAACAACGGCAAGACCTTCGAACAACATATGCAATAGCGGAACCTGGTCCTAATTGCGTAACATATTTAATTGAATGTTTTTGCCAAGTACGAGCGCTGAAGCCGTACTACGTTGTGGGTTTGTATGCACGCTTAAGGATTTAAGAGGGAGGAATGGGAGATGGATGGTAAAACGGATTTGCACATATTCTGTGCGTGTGCTCGTTCGTGTAGGTGCTTCCCGCGTGCTCTTTGTGAGAGTATACGTGTTTTGTACAATAGAATATTTAGTGTTGTACACATTGCACCCGTAAGAACGCCGTGTTTCGCATGGTGCGTAAAAAAAAAACTTTCAGTACGCTTGAGGTTCGCCTACAAGAGTAGGACACCGATAGCGCGATCGGACCTCGTGCGCATCGCTTTCAACCATGCCAATGGAAAGGAACGTTTGTGTGCGTAACGTTGACCGTTTCAAACTATCTTAGAATGCCTACTGCAAGTACAGTTGTGAAGTGCACACTAAGCCATAATATGTTCCTTTTGGTAGTTGCGAAAATTTCCAGTACGCGTCCGTAAGATGCCGCACGCGCCTGCGCAGCAGGCGACAGACGCGGCACCATGCTTGTCGTCTGCACTTCTTCCTCTCTAAACATCTGTTTCTTTATGTTTTTTAAGAGCGAAGCTCTTTAAACCAGCCGTAAAACGTGCGCGTTTCACGAAAAGCCATGCGCAGTAGCGACAACCATTGAGCTGCTACCGCTAAGCCACGGCCAGCGACTGAGACACCTCGCGCAACCGAGTTCGGTGTGCTTCCTCCGCGCTATTAGATACAGCCACAGGACACGCAAAGAATGTACGTACTTCCAAAGAAGCAGCAGCGCATCGTTAAGCGAGGCTTGTCGCTGTACGAGAACGGCAAGGACGAGCAGATCCAGAATACGCGGCCAGGGAAAGGCAGAAGAAAAGACGACGAGAAGATACTGCCGATCACCGTGAGTGCAATGCAGCGCGTTTGCAAACTTTACGTCAGGATCCAGCCTACCAGAAAGCCAAGTACGAGCGGCGCCGCGATCGGCCGGCTTCGGCGTGTCTCAGGCCTTGCGCGGCCGAGTGCAAGCTCTCGCCATCTTTTTATTTTTAGTGTCAAGACTAGCCCAGTCGAGCAGACTCATGTTTATTTCCCTTACGCCATCCCTCGCTGCAGAGTAGCCAAAGGCACTGTTGACCTGATTACTCTCTCTTGCTACCTCTTCGTCTGAATCTCTCTCCCTCTCACTGAGCTTCGATATTTTTCGACGCAGGATTTGCATACAGTGGACCTGTCGGACTTCCAAAACTCGGGGACCAATCTCAGTGGTTTTGTGCTAGTAAAGAAAGAACTGTGGGAACACGACATTGCGGCAGTACGAGACGCCTACTCTCGTAGTGGCTTCCATCCGATGTTCCACGGACAAAGGGCATCCAGAAAGCCTATACGGGTGAGATGGCGATGCGTGTCTTTTACCTTCCTCGAATATAGGGAAAAGCTATCCTGTCTAAGTACTGTCGACTACCTCTACAACGATGTGAATTGTACAAGGATGTATTCCTTGACATCTCAGGCGTTACAGAGCGCGATCATTACAGCGAACGCACCTGTACACAGGCGCACCTTCAAAGTCTTGAGCCCGTCCTCATAAAGATATTTGATTGTGCTCAATATAGAAGAAAGTTAAGCGGGTAGAAGTGTTTAAGACGTTTGAGGGGATGACGTGGGCGCAGCGAGCACATGACCAGGTTAACTCGAGAAACATGAGAGGTGACTTTGCACTGTAGTGGACGCAGTCAGGCTGGTGATGATGATTATTATTATAAAAAATAAACTACATGCCATTGTCGCTATGGCGGCTTGAATACAAGCCATGGAGGAAACAAAGCGAGGAGGGAGCAACGAATTGCAGTGTTCAAGCCCAACCAAGAAAAAAATATCAATTCCTTAGTGTTTGTCTCATGCCCCGGTCTGGGGCACGGGACAAAGCCATGAATCGCATCTTAATTCGGCGACACCGAGTGCGAAACGACCATTATATAAGCGTAAAACAGTTCAAGATTCGATGGGTCTAAGCATTGCAGTATCACTTTATGTCGAGTTAGGTTACGAAGTGGCAGTTTGTGACGGCCAGGCTTCAGTGACACAGTTCTCCATGACAAAAAAAAAAGAAAGCCTAAAAACATGATACTACCGGCTGCTTCTGCTTACATCCAGACAGATGCGGCTCTGACACAAGATGCACTGGACCTCCTGGTACGCGCTGTCCAGAGGCTAGCGGCGGAACGGATGCTTGCTCGGCCACCTAGCGTACGATGCCCCGGGCAGCAGGCATCACGACATAGACCGCAGTCGCAGGCCTTTGTCGACGTAGTTAAACAGGTGTGTGCTGCTACAAACTCCCGACAATTTGTGTCGTGTATTCGTAGGCACTATGTGCAGAGAGAATTTGAGATGTTTCATTGCTCCTTACATAAAATTGATTTTTTAATCTTGTTCGATATAGTGAAATTAAAGAAGGGTACATTGCGCACGACGTAATGTTAGCACCTAGGGACAAGAGACAATTGCCGATGTTAAGGATAGTCCTTACTGCTGTGTGCATTGGAGGAAGAATAAGGCTTTCAAAGTCTGACTGTGTGCCAATTAAATTAATGGGATAAACAAATGCATGTGGACATCAAAATATTTAGTATTGGCTGTAGTGTTTTAGAGCACCTTGCACTAGCCCACGTGATTGATCAGGATGCCCCGGATCCATGATGACCAGAAGGGCTGCTGACTTTTATTTTTACTGTGAAATAAATGAAGTTGTAATAGTTATGAAAATGTATTTCTATTATTTTCTAATTACTTGTAGCTGTCAAATCATACGCGAGTATTTATGCATATACTGCAATTTGGTAAGGCATGAATACATCTATATAGTTGTCTATATACCACAATAGTACGGATAGTCACCACAATGCAGAGAAGGCATTCGCTTTTAACACACATTTAGGCGCGAGGCAGACGAGGAAAAAAAAACACTGTAGTCAAGACTGGTGCTGCCAACCAACTAATTTCATTCATTAGCGAACAGAAGCATTCATATATTCGCATAAGTATGTATGGTGAACTAGCACAAACCAAAGCTTCGCTTTTTGTACGTGTTTATCAGAGGTTAAACACCAAGACAATCAGGCTAGCCTTTATTCCTTTTTCTCCAAAGAACGCGGCTGGAGTAATCTTAATGTGTGCTTGTAGCACTACTTGCGTTATTTTTAAAGCCACTGACATTAGGTGTGGGTATCCAGTACACTGCACTGTTGCAGTTTGTGCGTTATTGAGATATTTAGGTCGCATCCACGTGCCCCAGTTCTGCCGAGCCCCACTACTGAAATACAGAAGCTACTAAAGGTAATCAAACCAATTTCATCATGTTCAAAAGAGTGATACCACACTTTTTACCTTCCTTCTTTTTATTTCCTATTATTTTTTTTCCAGGTACGTAGGGTTCATGTGAAAAACTTTTTTTTTTCTACCCGGTATCAAAACAACTTAATCCCGTACAATCAGCGCCTGTGTTGTTTAAATAGGAGATAAGAAGTGCGCATTAAGAAAGATAGCTTCGGCTCTTAATTGACATGCATGCCATACTGCTATCTTGTTTAGCTTGACGTACTATCAAAGGATATTGGCTCCGCGTTGTTTACAGCGTGTCACGTATTATCAATTAATGGTCGCACTGGCACGCTTTAATGTATTTAAATATAATACATTGCTTCAATGGCTGAGCGTAACCGCTCCGGCATTGTTTATGGGCTCAGCCGAGTGTTTTGGACTGTGATAACAGACGAGGATTAGGGTAATCGATGCGTAAGACGATTATCCGAGGGCCCCTCAGAAAATCCTTACACAAAAGCCTTATCTTTGATTCCATGCGTGTCTCTCGAAACAATATTATTCGCACAAAAACCCTACTCACGGTAATATCAAAACATAAACAATGTTTTGCGCATAAAATAGACAATTTAGGCTGATCATATTTTGATAATACAAAAGAAAATGCCCGAGGTGCAATTAATATAGCCCCTAATAATGGCGCTAGTCATCATGGAGATGAATCTTCACAATTGGGCAACATAACAGATACCACATGATAACTAGGACATACATATATTAAATATATTAATAATGTATAGGACATACATATAACAAGTAATAGGAACATAAATGTTTTAATAACTGGCAACAATGGCGCTGCCTTTAAGAAAGTGTTTTTAAAGCGTACTTCTGTAATGCTCTGGTTGGTCATCAGCCCAGAAGTTGCTCCATACTGAACCGTCTGTGGTCTAATGCCATAGGTTCTTAATTAAGACGGCGTCTCGGTGTGTCATGATGTGGGCAGTCAAAGAAGGGGGTAGCCTACATCTTCGTCTACAAATGCACATTCGCATTCGGGAGTTCAAGCACTGCCGATTCTATCTAAAAAATGTTTAGTCTGCGTATTGCTTAACCTCAACCGGTGAACAAGTGTTTTCGTAATTCTACCTAAGGATGACGTCATTTCGAAGTCACTGAGCGGATCAATATGATATACACCGCAGCTCTGTGAACTTTGGTCAAATCACATTTTCTTTGCACATTTAAAAGATGTTGCCTTTATAATGCCTCGCAATTTTTTTTTCGCGTCGTCGTTTTACTGTGAGAACGCTGCTTGACAATAAGAGTTTAGGAGTAGCGTTAGTAGTATTTTTGCGCCAAGGTCTCCTCACATCAGTAAAAAAAAAATACATTAATCACATACATGAAAAGTCGAGGTTTGCATGTAAATATCCGGATAAATAAATACAAGGGATGCAAACGAGCGCGAAGCGGACTTTGAATAATATTTCTCGTTCACCGTATTACCTTTGCGTGCTGCAGACACGCATTTCAGGACTCACCGGAGCCATTCATATGGATTCGATGGGACGCCGGCACAATCTTTCTCTGCAAGTGGTGCGAATGAAGCGAGCGGGGCTGGCATCGGTAGGTGCATAATAACATGTTTTCTATTTGCCACGCGTCAGTTTATCGTGTATATCTTTACTTTCATTATGCCAATCAATGACGAGTAGCCCTTATTAGCTCTTACTTTAGTACAGCTGAATGATAAGGAAGATTTTTTTAAAGGCAGCAGGGGAAAGGCAGGAGCATTTAAGAGAATATATATGATGATGGTGATGACGACGATGTATGCATTTCTTGTGGAACAGAACAAAGGTGATGTTAAACACTTGTGCACGAGTCAGGTCACACATCAGGACATCTTTATTACGCGTAACACTACACATAGAGAATGAGAATGTTTTTTTTTTTTCTATATTTGAGGCGTAACTGCGGGAATTTCAAACGTTACATTTCTTCACTTGCGGCGCATAAATTCCGTGCGCAAGTTTCTCCAGACATTGTTCTGCTGTAATGTCACCCATTATAATAGGCGTAGCCGGTTTCCTCAGAAAGACACGAATATCAAGAAGCGTTTTAACGATCGCCCAATTGAAACTTGATGCCCCGAACACGCACACCACAGCTTCTATACACGAGTGCACAGTTTCCATTCTTCATTCCGCTTTTCCTTCACCGATTCCACCGAAGACCGTACTGGTCCATGGCTGTCTCCATGAAAGAGACGTGCACAGAATGCTCCCTACACTAGACTGTTCCCGCGTTCATATCAACCACGTGCATCTTATTTCCACTTCAACGTAGTTTTATGCTGCTGCTCATCATTTCTTCAAAAAAAAAAAAAAAAGCTTTGAAAGCGCCGAGGACGTGCCCTGCTTCATGATACACGCTTGCAGAAGCACGCCTTTCTCTGGCAAACGCTCGCAAGATTCGTAGTCTGTGCCTGCTTGACAGCGTAAGAAGTGCCGACAGTGGCAGGATGGTTGTGAAACGTGGCGGAAAGAAGTGGTGGTCGTCGTGGGGGCAGGAGATCGGGGCGATTGCATGCGCTGAGTACATTATTAAAACTCGTAAAGTGTAAGAAGAGCAGCTAACAGTTTTAAGCAAAGTTAATTATCTCCTGAAGCAGGCAATTGCTTAAAGTAGGCTGTCAAAACTTAGAAGTTGCAGTAATGTTACAAGGTATCGAAACTTTTTTAGCGTGGAGATGCATGGCCTGAAGCGACTGCGCAACAGCGCAACGCAGTTATTGAAAAGCATCACAAAACCGACATGGCAATATGGCGGAGGCCGTCAACAGCCAAGTATACAATCTTTGGGGCTGGTGAAAATTTTCACGTCAACGTTATTAAGAGGCCCACATATATTTGAAAATCGCGTGACACCTCAGTAGTGGAACCAGCAGTTTATTTTATTACATTATTCAGTTGTATTCCCCGACCTGATGGAGTTTTCCAGTATTATGGTCGTTCATTTATTGCGGATTACGTACAGTCAGACCTCATCTTAATGGCGATATGTGAAGGATGAATAGCACATTCAAAGGCAAATGTTGCTTCCTTGCATGGCTTATTACCTACAATCCGTACCGCTTGTGTCCCAGATCAACGCAAGCGTTATTCTTCAAGTTTTATTTGTTGTGTGATATTGCCATGCAGTTCAGTTATTAAAATGAGTAAAGCCTGCGTTAACAAGCCTCCAGGCGCTACAACTAAACAGTACGTTGGTACAGCTAAAAAGGTACAACTGAATAGTGCTTTGTTCTGCATGAATGATCTTCTGATAATCTCAAGCAATGTATAGTAATCCACGCAGATGTTCTTAAAGGAAGAAATTCCAAAAGTAGGGCACTATAATCTGCAGAAATGTTCAACAAAGTCGCGTTTTTTAAAACCAAGCTCCATTTCTACGTTTAAGTTCTACACAATTGAGTTCCGATATCATGCACAAGGTCAAATTTCCTTTTACTCCTTTCACAGTGCATGAGATATACCGCCTTAAAATTTTCGCGTGGTCTTAACGCAGGAAGTTTAATTATTACTTCAATATTTCACTACACAATGTGAACGTTAATCAAAACCACACCAGAAAGGACAAAAAAACACTTAAGGCTAAGCGGATTAGTCTTTGTTTGATACTCATCATGGGGAATGTTCAAAATTGCAAGGAAAAGTAAACGGCAACAACAAAAAAAGTAAAACATATGATGCATTTGCGAACACGGTGCACAGACAATTTGTCCTCAGGAACTCCAGCAGGTATTTTGTCTCGGCTTAGATAATAAGGCGTGGTCATAAATGGTGTCTGCTTATTAACTAACACTTTACTTGCCATATGATGGCATTAAATGTTAGCTCATTGCATCCTAGCGCTGACATGGTAGCGCCGGCACTTAGCACTGCAAACGTTTCTGAGCTTACTAAATCAAACGTAAAAGAACGCAAACACCGTAATGTTGACTGTTATAATCATAATTGCTGGAGTTTTACGCCTGAAAAACAAGATATCAAGATACAAGATAATACAAGAACATTACAAGATAAACAAGATACAAGATAACCAGCACAAGAGACGCCGCAGTGGAGGGTACCGGAGTAGTGTCGACTTTTAAATCACTAATGATAATTTGCATAATTCCTCATTAGGAGCGTATACCTTGTGCTGTTGCATATGCCAGAAAAAAAGGCATGAAGAGACGATTGTTGAACTTTCAATTGTCTGACATTCAGCCCTTCTTAGTTAGGCATTTTCTCAAAGAAAACTAAAAGATATCGTTCTCCGTGTCCTCGTCGATCCCACGTCGTTACAATATTTCACATCGTACGGTGCTTTGGATTGTTTCGGGTATTATTGAAGAAGGCTACAACCTTTAGGACGTGTAAGGCATTTTTCGTCTTAGGAAATATCAGAGGCATGAGTAATTTATCGTTAGGGAACAAGAGCACACCGATATTTGTGAATGCTTTACTCTCGCTACATCAGCTGCGGGTCCTTTCTTTTGGAACGGAGTTTATTGGCGACAAGTATAGCGCTTCAGAAGGAGGTTTATGGACGTTAAAAGCTGGCCGCGAAAACTGACACAAGGATCGCAGAGCTAACGCCAAAAGCTCGCGCTCGGCTGTTCCAGCTAAGGTAGTGTCCCACTGAGGCCCATTGATCTACTTCCTCCCGGCGCTTTTTCTTTCGCTCAGGTTGGAACTTGGAGTGCATCCACCGGTCTCACCATGACCCAGACGGAGAAGATGTTTCAGCAAGAAATCTTGAGCGCACTGAAGAACAAAACTTTCAGGATTACTACGATATTGGTATGTAATAAATTGCAGTCCTTGTGATGTCGGAATCCACATGCTTCCGCCAAGTTCTTTTCAGTTTGTTCAAACGTGCTAATAAAATTTTATGAATATACCGCACGTATACAAAGCCCGATCTCCTGATTTTAGGCTGGCAGCCATAGATTCTATAAAACGCGACACCTGCTATAAAGCTACGCAAGCTAAACTTGGTTCACACTAGATCATGTAATAGCTCAAGATACGCGGGTGTATATTTTAAATATTTGACAGAAACCAAAGGTAGACTAAAGATGGCTCAATTTCTCTCAATATTAGCGCTGTGCATTCGCTTACCGCTAGCACGGAGTTACTTCTAGTTACGCGTGAAAGTGTTACCAATAAACAAAACCGTGCGTGTGCGGTCGTTCAAGAGAGCGCAGTGGTACGAATGAAAGATATGTAATTTTATAGAAGTAATGGCAAAGTTAGCGCTCTCTTTCCGTCAAGTACATTTGTGTACATGGAAGGAGTGGGGAAGGAGATTTTTCTAGCAACATTGTACGAGCCAGCTCACTTCTGACAGTTCAATCGTTATAGATGGTTTGTTGTTGTTGTTTTTTTCTTGCAACAGAATGCGCCTTACATTATGGACAAGGAACCATCACAAAAGCTTGTTGGCAACGATCGCTTCGAGGGCTTCTGCGTGGATTTGCTGCGAGAAATGTCCCGGCTGTTGGGCTTTCACTACCAGTTGCGGCTGGTCAGAGATGGTGCTTACGGCAGCCGGGACTCCCGCGGGCATTGGAATGGCATGGTTCGTGAGCTACTTGACATGGTAAGAACCCAAATCCAAAGCACCTTCTTTTGACTAATGAACGTACGGGAAAACAAGAAAGTTGCGTTCACGTTAGAGACTTATGACTATAGGAAGGAAGAAGTGAAGAGAACTGCGCGCGCCGGCATATAAGCAACATGTAGCCTGTATAAAAAATGAAACGCAAGAAGAAAATAAAGAATTAGCTGATGCTATTGCTTAGCATTTTCGCTCTTGTTCAGCATTTTAGTGCGCTTCCGTTTATATCCCATCATTCCGATTTTCTTTCTGTTAATTTGTTTCTCTTAGCCTAAAACCTCCTATAAAACGGAAGCGCTTCATTGCAATAAGTTTTAAAATTGGCGAAATTAGATTGCTACTTCGTCAGGCGAATGCTTCAATTGAACTCTGATGTAAAACTAAGTCTTTCGAGGAGAAGTCACTTAAATGTGCCCCGTCAGTTATTTCACTCAACTGTACTGTGCGCTTCGTCTACATTTGCTGCAGCGATGATAATATTAACGCGATGACATTAAAGAGCTCGTTTCGCCGAAATTATGGCGTCGGCGTCGTTGGCCGTGAGCGAAAATTCAAGATAGATACAAATAAGTAAATAATAAAATCTTTGATTCGTGCGGGAATCGAACCAAGGACTTCTGCGTAGTCGAGTAGGCGCTACGCTTTTGTGTGACTATGTTTGGGCGCTGCGTTTACCAATGTGCAAAATTGGGCTAGTTGGTTTAACTTCATTGTTTAAACAGCGCAAAAGACGGAGACACGAGGCGGTGAACTACACAGGACAGGCGCTGTCCTGTGTAGCGCCTGTCCTGTGTAGTTCTCCGTCTCATGTCTTCGTCTTTTGCGCTGTTTAAACAATGGGATAGCCGACACCGCAAACTGTGACCACTGCGGCAATGAAGAAACATTTGGACATATATTTTGCGACTGCGCACAGTATACTGCACAGCGACAATCTATTTCCAACGCGCTCAACGAGTTGGATGACCGACCCCTGTCGGAAGAAAGAATGCCGCGCCATCGAACGGACACAACGTCGAAGAAAATGGCCCTGCACGCGCTACTGCGCTTTTTGCGATCGACCAGTCTTTCTCAACGAGAGTACGCACTTCATGTGTCTGTTCTATCTTTCCCCTGTATGTTTGTGTGTGTGTTTCTTTTTCTTTTAACACGAAAGTGTTTTATGTCGGGGTCCACCACGGCTCCGCTGACGTATTTGCGTCACGGATATGATGCCGTAAAATATAAAGACTAACAGTTGGCAAAGAAAAAAAACAGAGAAAGAAGTTCCGTTACTGGAAGTCGAACTTACGACCCCTCGCTCCGCAGTGCGGGGAGCGAAATGATTCGGCCACAGACGACACGTTCTTCGCCATGCTAACGACGAGCTATTTATATACACCATTTGCCGGTGGCAGTAGTCAGGGATCAGTGGTACATCAGTGTGTTTTCGTTATCACTAGAGAGATGGCGCGAAGGGCTCGAAGAGCGCGCTTCAAAGGTCGTCGCCCCACGCGGATGAACGCGCGCCTCTACAAGGCGTGGTCGCCATGCGCGGGATTATCTCGTGATGGCGGTGGTTTGTACTTGTGCTCTCACCGCAAGTTTGCGTCGAGAGCGCGAAGGTCACTTCGCTCACTGCAGCGGCCGCTTTTGCGAAAGGAGCGTTACAACTGTTACTGTTAGTTCGCGCTCATCCTGTGTATGTTCTTTCCGTGCGCCCTGTCTGCTTGAGCAGCGCGTTGCAAGTTTCGAGCTGCTTGCCGTTCTTCGCGTGACATTACAATTTGTTGCTGTAGCATCCATTCCTTCGCACTCGGGCGAAAGAATGCACAACAAACGCTCAGCTACGTTTGTGTTAACGTGAACATCTTTTTATTGCGATAGCAATTATATGGACAGTCTCGGCTGGATTTTGCCGTCGCCGTCGCCGCCGTCATGCACCGTATATGTATAAGTATGTATATATATATAAAGGCCCCAAAGAAAAATAACTCAGAAAAATGCTTCCGAAGCGCGGAATCGAACCAGGGACTTCTTGATGCGCAGCGAGCGGCGCTATCCACTACGCCACGAAACGCAGATCCTCCACGTAGCTAACGGCGAGCGTTATATACACACCATTTAGCGCTGGACGGACTCGGAGACAGCAGGCGATAATAAGCGTTTCTTCATTACCAGCGAGGTGGCGCTAGGATCCCGACGGGCGCATTTAAAAGTCGTCGGCGAGCTCGCTCGCTTCTTCTTATATTTGCGCATGGGAGAAGCTTGCTCTTCCGCTGTCTGCTCGCGCGGTTTTCTCGTGGCGAGGGGTAGAGGAATGTTTCACGCTTTCACCGTGATGTCCGCGCTCATGTTACGGCGCGTACGAATGTCACTCGAGCTCAGGGACGCCGCCAAACGAACAAACAGAAGATGAGCGCGAACTATCAGGTGTCACAGCTCGACACTTGAAGCACGCTAGTTTCCTTCGCTGCTTCGGCCGCCTTTGCAACAGAAGCGCTGTTCCAACTGAGACTATTAGTTCCTTGCTATCGCATTCATTGCTTCGCCCTTGCGGCGAAACTGTGACTTTTTTATTTCAAATTTCTTTCGAACACTTTGCTGCAGATGAAGACCGAGGAAATTGGGAAACACCGTTGCAAGATCGATATTGATTCGCTTTTCGTTTCCAAATTAGTTTCGGCGCCTTTGTGACCACTGCACTAAAATTGTTAGGTGCACCTTTTATTGAAGAAATATAGTCGGATTTTGAAGACAGCTTAGGATGCTAGCCAAACTGATAAGCGTAAAAAACCGTTTCTGTGACGAAATCTCTTATTGCCCCGTCGTAATATTTCCGTTACTATGCTGCTGTAATGGATCTGCGCTATGTCGATCATTTGTGCCGTTTTAAGTTTATGTGCATACGCGCGTTGTGCCTTAACTACGTACTGTGTCTTGAATTTCCGTCCTCTACTTCAAGCTGAAGTGAAATAATCAGTAACAAGCTATTTTCAGTTGTTTTGTTGCCTTGAAATACGGCACCGAAAAATAACATTTTATAATATGTAGTCAGTATCAAAAATTAAGCTCTACAGTTTGACGCTTCGGAGGATTTACGGAAAGGCTGCTACTGGATTTCTCTAAAGAAGTATTCCGCGTGGTCGTTTCTTCATTTGCGTGATACTGGTGTTTGAAGCATAGAACGCCTGAAATATTTTTTGCCATTTGATGTTATGCCATACGAATACAAAGCCGTATCATTACAAAAATTCAGCAGTCCAGTTTTTATCCTCTGGCTGGGCGCTGGGAGATTTGATTTTGTCTGTCTAATACCGTTTAGGCGAAACTCATCCACGAAAAAAACATTGCAGCAGCTTCGCACTGGTGGTGCCAAGCCTGAATGAAGTGCACAGCTCTGCAGCCTTCTTTGTTGCTGTTCGGTTTTCTTTTTCATTCTTTTTCTCTTTTTCCGTTCTTTTCTGTGTGTTTTATCTCTGTATTTATATGTATACCTTCCTCTCTCTTTATCTATTTCCTTCTCTTTCTTGCTCTTTCTATTCTTCTTCCTATGTTTCCCTTTCTTCCTCTCTGTATTTTTCTCGCTTCCTTCCTGTGTTTTTCTATTTTTACGACAGTCCGAGCCCCTCAAGTGATCCGCCCTTATAATAATCAGGGCGCTCGAAGAACAAGAGGAAGCAGGCTTCTCCTTGCCGTGAGCGTGCGCTCAATATGCTACAGATGGCTAAGCTATTCGTGTTTTGTTTGCGGTAGGCCAAGCTACGACAACATACGATGACAGCACACGACAGCATTTGACGCCAATGTCGCACTTCAAATTGCATTTTTAGCATTTTACATATTGCATAAAAAGTATCTGCATGTACGCAAATACGTCACTGAGCAGGAAGCTTCTCGTTGCTAGACTTCCAGCCAACGGTTAGCAAGGTCTTCTTTATGTTTGCGCCAGTATGCTATAGGTGAGATGAGACTTATAGCTAGAAATTAGGTACATGATTTTAATGTTCTTCAGCCAAGAGTCGCAATTTGAGAGTGTTTCCAAATCTGGAAAACGTCAAATATCAATTTGACGGCATGAGTTACAAGAGAAACAATAACAACAATATTGATCCAGCTATATTGCAAACGCCGTAGCCTGAGGAATTGTTCATTTGACACCGCCTCGCTGGAAAAAAAAAAAACTGCGCAGAATCTGTAGAGACAACGCCTCCTCTAGAAACATGCCTGCGGCGTCGCTGGCTATCCCATTGTAGCCGTCCTGCCTTGAGTTGCGGTCTCTTGTCGAGAGATGACGCCACATTCTCCCCTATTGTTTTCAATAGGGCTGGCCTGGTGTGACGTCGAGGGGGATAATGTGCGTATGCGCAAATGTGTTGTAAGCGGCCACCGCAAGGATCGCCAGCTACTGCCCTCATTAGAAACGGTGAACGAGGGAAAGGGTAGGGCAGGAGGTTTTTGACTCACTCGGCAGGCATCTTACTAGAGGAGGCGTTGGTATAGACGAATTCGTCCATTGCGAGAAGACTGTTATTTGGGATTGAAGTATTTCATTATACTGTAAAAGCTCGTTGATTCGAACTCGAAGGGGTCTATCAAATTTTTCAAATTAAGCGCAGTTCGAATTAGCGGGCGGGCGCTAAAATGAACGGACATCGCGGCACGCTGCGCGGGCAGAACCAAAAGCAGCCACCTCTGGACTTGTTATCGCGAATTAGACGATCCTGCATGTTTGCGGCAGGTGATTTCATAAATTAATTTCGTGGAGCTCTAATAGAAACCAAAATTAATTGATCAGCCAGTGATACGCCAGAAACAAGCAGCGACATGCATTAATGTGAGCTGCGAGCCTTAATGTCGAGGTATTTGACGCTATTTATGCTTCAAAGCACGTTCGCTTACATCCCAGGGTTAACGCAATCAAAATTAAAAGTAACCAGTAATTTGAATTTGCTTGTGCTTCTGTCACGACTCCATGAGCATCGTTTGCAGCTTGCCCACGAGCTCCAGCGCAAAGTCCGAAATCTCATCTGCGGGGCAATGCTGCTGTTCTTTGTTTCGCACCTCTAGTAAATTTGGTTTGGTTTGGTTTTGCAACACATTGTGTTCACTCTGGGCCGACTTCTGCAAGAAATGAAGAAAGCCAGGGGGCTTCCAGTTGGAATTAACTGTTGTGGATACCGACGCATTCGAATTATCGGGAGTTTTCCCCGTAGGAATACACAGGGCTTTGCCGGGACCAGGGCGCAAGTTCCAATTACCTGTGTGTTCGAATCAATCGAGTTTGAATTAACGAGCTTTTACTGTATAAACATTGCTCCTCCAGACTGCCGTGTCACTCCTCCTATTTTATTGTGCTGCTTATTTACAACGAGAATTCGTTTAAGCAGTGGCGTAATGTTATAGTCCTAATATTTTTAGACTTCACCATATATTCCCCTTTCTAATCAATAATGTCGTTTTCATTTTGTTACATGTTCATATTTATTATGACGTGAGAAATGATAAGATACCCTAAGTTTGCTTATGTACAGTGTATGACTGCATCTAGTTATTATTTTCTGGTAGACGCTCAATAAACATAAATAGAACGCCACGCTCTTTCATTAAGCAGTGCCATCAACGGCAGCCGGGGAAGGGTCATGAAAACGCCTTGCACCATAGTAGAAGGTAGCAGGTCTTCGAAAAGAGTCAAAATAGAGAAATGTTTCGGAATCACTACCGATGTGTTGTTCAGAATATAAAGGCCAATATTGTGTTCCACACGGGCTTGGCAGAATATGAATTTTTAGTTTTCCCAAGATCGTGCAAAGCGCAACCAAACGACAGTTACGAACGGCGTTCATACAAGAGCGTGCAAATGGCGTTCACCGTACGCTAATGGACTCTTCTGAGATTCTCCGGCCTCATAGCACGCTTCTTCGCAATCTACCCGTTTCCTGCTCTTTATTCTCGGCTATTCCTAATATTTGACGCCGTAGGCAATTGTGAGGAACAATGCCAGAAGCAATATTGTGGAAGAAAACTTTCAATAAAGAATGTTATTTTCTAATCGCAGGAGGCTGACCTGGCGATTGGCGATCTCACCATCACCTACGCACGCGAAGCAGTCGTGGATTTCACCATGCCTTTCATGACTCTCGGAGTAGGAATTCTCTACCGGAAACCCCAACACGAACACTCGCTCCTCTTCTTCCTATCTCCACTGTCCACAGACGTGTGGTTGTGCGTGGCTGCGGCGTACGTTGTGGTCAGCCTGTTACTCTGCTGCGTGGCTCGCGTGGGAGGAGCACGGTGGAGAAGCAGCTACGTCTCCACCGAGCGTTGCTGCTGGTCGTGTCAGGGAAGTCCGAGTCGTGGCGGCGGTGTTGGATGTGTCGGTGGCAGTGGATACGGTAGTGCGGGTCTCGACGTCATAATGGCCGGCCAATCTGGCGAGTTCCGGTCACGCCATAGCGAAAGGATATTGAGTGATGAGAAAAAGCGCGATAAAGTGCGAACGACCAAGAGCCAGTTCACTCTGCTCAACAGTCTGTGGTTCACCATGAGTGCCATCATGAGACAAGGATGTGACACCTCCCCGAGGTAAGTTTTTGTCTTAAGCTCGTAGCGCATGCTGTCAACGAAGGATATGGGTTTTTTGTGTGTGCACGTTAAGCATGCCCCTGTGTGCACGCTGAGCATCAACTTTATTGATTGCAAAATGGGAGTCAATTTCAGGGAACACGCCTCCACTGCGCTGAGGCTGTCGAAACGCTCCCTGTCGGCGCTCGTTAGTGCCATGATGCAGTACTTCATTTCACTTCTCCTAGACGGCGACTCCACCCTTGCCAGCCAAGGGCGCAGGGAGAGGGCGAAGGCGTAAGAAATAAACGTGCGTTTGTGAACCTTTAAACACGTGTGTCGGTAGCGCAGTGTGTAAGCGCCCGGCATCTATCGCCGTGGACTGAGATGTGGGTTCGACTTCTAGGTCGTCCGTGTGAACAAATCCCTTAGTTTTTCTTCGTTATCTGTTCGTGTGCATTTTGCCGACGTCATTGCCGTGCCGAAAATGACGTTGGTGACGTCTTGGTGGACCCCGGCATAAAACGATATCGTGTTAAAATATCTGTAGGATATATATTATCAGGCCTACAGCTTTTCTATATAAACATCGGTGCCCATGATGCTAATTGTGAGTTAACTAGCAAGTATTCTTATTTGTTACATTACAGTGGCAAAGTATTTCCGGTGCCATGCTGTCTTGGGTTTTTCTTTTATTAAAAATCTGTATTTCTAAGCACACAAACGCCTGTAAAACGTCCATCATCGTAATGGTCACGTCATCGTTACCTGTTGAGGAAGTTCGCAGTGCGGCACACCAAAGTCAGAGATGCGAGCAGCGGCATTCATTTTGCCCGGGCGCTGGTAGCTCCGAGGGAGAACACCTTTATCTTGCTAGTTTTGTTGCTTCATCCCGTCTCTACCTCCCCTCGCCCTCCACGCTACCCGGAGTGCATAGCCTGCTTCTTCCGCCACGGCGCACCCCCCATGAAGCGCGCAAGTGGCAGTGGCGACGTACAGCGACATCACTCGTCTGTTTTGTCACAGAGAACCGTAGTATTTATCGCGGTTGACTGCTTCGACGTGTCTCCACGTCGTGTATTTCACTTTCGCAATAGCATGCTAGTACATCATTTCTCATACGCCTGCTGAGCTGAGCGGAAGTGTTGCATTCGCTATTCAGTGCACAGCGTACTCCTCGGCTTCATTGCAAAATGAAACAAAGGACACGCAGAGGGAAGTGCGCGGAACAAAGCGAGGTTACCGAGATGGCTGGCACGTGTGCGACCTACAACGTGTGTACAAAAATGCGTACAACAGGCGGGCCCGCGACTTTTCTCCATCGTGCGGGTCACGGTTGCTAAGCAACGGCGCGTGCTCTCGAACCAGTTTTACTTATTTACTGCAATAAAAGGGGTACTTTTGAAGACGGTCTTGCAACCGGTGCACAGTCGTTCTTGCTGTGAGAGCCGGAAATGTCGCGATATAACATATCCTTCATGTGGGGGATGTCTGGACATTGAGCTTCCGCAAATTTCTAGAATGAAATATCGCTGCTGTCACTGTGATCGCCGCACGTTCTATTTATCTCAGAAGAAAAAGTGTATGTCTTATTTTTCGTTTACTTGTGTTATTTTGCTATTTCAGGTGACGCAGCCAGATGTTCAAATAAAAAGTGCTAGTGAGATTAGCAAGTGTGCGTAAGAAATCTTGCGAAGGCGAGCGAAGAAGCAGGTTCGCTAGGAAGTACGCAGGTTCCGAACCGCTTCTGCGCTCCACATCGCAAGATGTTGAAGTAACTAGCCTAACGACTCACTATGCAAAAAAAAAAAACATGAGGCACATTCAACGATATGAGTTATTTGCATGAGTAAATTTGAGCCACAATATATTGCAGGTCGGCCTCCACACGCATTATTGCTGCTGCCTGGTGGCTGTTCTCGTTCGTGCTCGTATCATCATACACGGCCAACCTGGCGTCATTCCTGACACGAGAAAGGCTCCGGTCCCCAATAGAAAGCGCCGAAGACTTGGCAAAGCAGACCGAGATTCTTTACGGATGTGTCCGCTCGGGATCCACGGAAGCTTTTTTTAAGGTAAGAGCTCGCCTATGAACTTTATGTTCAGGTTTCCTGATAAACAGTTGCTAATTGCTAATTTTCTTTATTCCTAGCTCGGGAGTCATTTCAACTATAATAAACAACTACTGGCCAGTGCTCATTTTAGTTATTTCTGACGGAACACCAAAAGCATGTGCAAGAAAAATGATGTATCTGTGGCTATCAATGAATATGGGAGAAATAATTCAATAAATACATTGCGGATTGGAATACTAAGTTGATCTAGGTTGTCGAATATGAAGGCACTAAAATACAAAAAGCGTAGGCGTAACGATACATGAACATAGGCGGGCGCATGGTTCCCCTTCAGGGGGGGGAAGGTTCATTCATTGCGGCGCCCCCCTTTTCTATTAGGTCAATGTATGGGGCAGACTTTGCGCTCCCCTCTTCTTAGGTGACTAAGGGGAGCGGCCGCCCCCCTGCCCCCCTCGGCCCACGCCTATGTACATGCATAGGCGTGCGCAGGGTTCCCCATTAGGGGGGGGGGGGGCAAGGGTTCGTCGCACCCCCCCCCACCCTACTAAGTCAATGTGTGGGGCAGATTTCGCGCCCCCCCCCTCTTAGGTGACTAGAACGGTCAATGTAAGGGGCAGATTTTGCGCCCCCCTCTTAGGTGATTAGGGGGGGCGGCCGCCCCCCCCCCCCCCTGTGCGCACGCCTATGTGTACATGAACCTTCATTAGTACTATACGTTGTCATTCTTTAGTGCCGATCACAAGCTTGTTCCCAGTGCTGAACGCCGTCCCATCTGTTTATCATACATCTGTTGCTATGCTCGTGTATATGTAATATATCTGTTGTGTTCTTTAAATGACTGCGAAAAACCCGTTTTAACGGCATTTCTCAGTACGCTAAGAATTACGCTAACAATATGGTACATAAATGTTTCATACCGCCACGAACTGTTCGGAATTTGAGTATTTCCTAACACGCCGTCTTTGGTATTTTTTTTCGCCGACTGGCAATGTAGCCCATATTTGAAGGGCGATATACACTCAGTCCTCATGAGAAACACATGCAACGGCGCCTTATTTACGCAGGATTCTAAACACGAGACATACGAGAGGATGTGGAACGCCATGAAGGACGACCTGGTGTCGTCCAACGCCGAAGGCGTTCAGCGAGTAGAGCGCGGAGGCTACGCTTTTCTCATGGAGTCCACCAGCATAGAGTACGTGGCTCAGCGACGGTGCGAACTCACTCACGTCGGCGGGCTTCTCGATTCAAAGGGATACGGCATTGCGATGCCTCAAGGTATGTGTAAGGATACGTTTCAGCATTTATCTTAATGCGAATATTACAGTGCGGGAATCGATAAACAATGACTAGATTTTTTAAAGTGAAAATGCGACTACGCGCTCGAGTTATCCATACGTTGCTTACTAACACAGTCAAGCCATACAAAGCGACATGCGTGGCTGCTTAGGAGGCTCATGAAAGCACACGACTGCACGGCATAATATCAGGCGCCACTCGGATACACATCACTTAGTGTCGAGAAGCACATAAAGTAGAGCCAAACTTTTAACACAGGCAGTACAATAATGCACGAAATGAAAATATTGTCACGGGGTCGTGACGTCGACGAGGACAACAGTCGGCGTGTTCAGGATGAAACTCTTTATTTGGCCGAACTTGTGGCCGGGAAATGAAAACTTAAGCTACAGCAATACACGCTGTACACTGATAGCGGCGAACAGGGCGTCGGTCGTCGATAAACTGATCATTTCTTAGACGAGCTGTCTTGCATTGAACTTTCATGCAACATCATGCATAGAACTTTCAGTCTTATCACTGGTGGTTTCGCAAGCTCTGGAAGAATCTTGACTGTCCACGTCATGTGCGCAATCCTGACAACATGATCTACTACATTCTGGAATGTCCCCACACATCTGGCGTGGCCCGCGCAGGACAGCCATCACACGCGCAACGGACCCGCTACAAAAACATAGCAAAAGAAACGTGCGTGGCAATATATATGTGCGTCACGGTGTCATTGCATGGGATGTATTCCCTGGCGCATGGACGCGCCTCAGCGACTGCAGGGCTGAAACCTTAGAAATTTGTAAAAAAATTCCCGGTGGCCATTTGAAATTTTCCCCAGTCAAAACCAAGTACCTCTCTTTTCTCTCTAACTTTTTCTCCGGTTGAGCGTAATGATAATGGGTATATAGATGTTCGCTTCACCATGTTGTCGACATGACTTCCCGTAAGTTATAAGCGGAGCGCTACTTCCATGGTGTAGTGCACCTCAGATAGAGGCAATTCGCATTTATATTCATTCAGTAGCTAGAAACTTGCCAATAAACACTTTAGCGCAACGTCATACCATCGAGTACGCCAATGTCGACGCTCTTGCTGTGTAATGAGGCAGGACGGGGAAATGGATCTGAGGTTAGGGGTCCCTATAGCGTTATTCACCTATTGTTGTCTTCCTTATACAATTTTCGGGGGCACTATACGAGGTCAAAGTTGCACCAGCTTCACTCTCCAGAACTTTCGTGTTGTTGCATAAACCTCTCTGCCAGAATACCAGCGACGTGAGAGGGCACGTGGAATTCCCTAACAAATGGTACCGCCCAAGCAGCAGCGGTAGTTGCCCACCGCACTGAAGCTTCAACAAAAGCTTTTTCTTCTTGCTGTGTGATGCTTCGGAAACTGCAGAGGATCAAGGATTTAGAGGAAATCAATGCGTCGTAGCCACAAGAGGGTGCGAGATCAGAAAAAAGGAGAGAAGGAATCTGCAGCAGACGGTAGAGCAGTGAGCCGTGCTAAAATCAATGAAGCCTGCTCTGGAGCCTTGACCCCAGCGGCCGTTTCCCTCGATGCACGGTAAATCGGAAGCAAGTAAAGGAAAGATAGATAAAGGTTGTTCAGCCAGAACTGCAGTTTCTTGAACTCCATGCACGAACAACTCTTATGCAGTGCTCGCCTTTTCCTAGCTTTTACAGGAGCACTTCCTAACAGTAGAAAGGCGCCTTTCATGTCTGTTAGCTGCAAAAGATGCATGTAGGAAGTACATATATTATAAGAGCTTGCCCTACCCGTCCTCGGATAAGAAAAGTATTCTACGCGTTTCGGTTCATGAGTATTCTTCACCAGTATAACGTAAGCCGTAAATATTCAGCAAATAAAACACACATCACATTAAGTAATCTACATACAACCGAACACGCATTTTCTTTATTTACTTTCAAAGTTAACACACGCGAGCACTACTTGCAATCATGGAGTGATGACTTTCATTAAACGATACCGTCCTGGTTGGGCGCATTCATTATCTTGGTATCAACATTTTGGTGGCCCTTCCGCTGGCAATGCACACTGCAATCATCTCGGAAGGTGCATGTCCTTGCAACAATGCAGGTCGTAATCGTGCTACAATCTGCCAAAACATCAAGGAGCCAATTTCTTCGCACGTGCCATCAGAAAAGGCAATGAAATTGCGCTTGCGCAGACTTGCAGGCAACTCGCGTGGGCAAGCGTTGCTGGTTGAGTAAAAGGGTCTACAGTGGTCAACTCTCATATCTATAACGACGGAGCGTCGTGCTGCGAACTGTACGAGCGACATCTACAGTTGAAAACGGGGCACCTATGAGCATGCGCAGCCCCACTGATGCGCCTACCTTGCATTTTCGATCGTTCGTTATCACCGCGAATGCAACAACTGCTTTGGCCGTTGGAAGCGCTGTCAACAGTTTATCACAAAGAAAAAAGAAAAAAAAAGAGAACAAAAAGGAAAAGAAGCGAACCGTTGTCAGCGCGCGATGAAAGCTATGCTGCATGTTGATTTGCCGTTCGCGGTCACATTGTCCCAGCAGTAGATTTGCGTCCACTTATAAATTTTCTGCGGTTTTTCGCGTCGGGATGCTTGCTCGTAAGCTGACGCTTGTAAGCTCCGCAGAACTTCACCATGGCCCCGCGCTTTACGCTAGATGAAAGAAGAGCCATCATGGTAATGGGACGCACAATGAGCCAAAGAGCCATATCGGCGGCTACGGGACGTCCATTGCCGACTGTGAACCGAGTGCTCCGAGCATTTTACGAGGAAGGTCGTCTTGCTGATGCTGTCCGTCGTGGGCCAGAAAGGGCCACAACCGACGAGGAGGATCGACTGATTGTAGCTGCATCGGTTGAAAACCCCTTTCTCACCGCCCGGGAAATTCGGAATATTCTGGGATTGGACGTGTCCACGCAAACCATACGGCGGAGGCTGCATTCAGCAGCGATAAAAAGCAGAATTGCTGCTCAAAGGACCCAACTCGAACAAACTCACAAACAACAGCGCATGGACTTCGCTTCCGTTGTCGAAAACTGGACGCCAGACAACTGGCGTGCCGTTGTTTTCAGTGACGAGGACCCGTTCTGTACGCGTTGGGACCAGAGGCAACGTGTGTGGCGTCGAGAGAGAACCAGGTAGTATTGGTTTTCCTAAAGTGTGTTATGCTGCAGATATTCCACTAGCACGCAAAACCTATCAGCTTAAGATTCTAGGCAGAGAGAGACAGAGAGGAAGAATGTGTATGCTCTTCTACGAAAGTGCATGGTAAAGGCCATACGTAGAGCCTTAGTGCTAATTAAGGTAACTGCTGCTTATGGAATAAGTGAGAGTACGAATTGATGGGTACTACGAAAAACCCAAGTGTAAAATTGCAGGAATTACACTGCAGAAGCACATAAGAAGGTTCCCGGGCAACTGAAAGCCTAGCTTATGGCAGACAACGTGAGTATAATGACAAAATATGTATTTCTTTTGTATTTGGGAGTCTGGTATGTGCGCCTCTAAGCAAGAGTATTGTCGCAACGCTCATTTTCTACTTGGCATGCGAGCTTGTTACACTTGTTACAATGCCACAGTTTATCAGTGCTCAAGACAGGTTTTCTTTTTTTTTAAGCAACTGCGGTTTATCACGCAGGTATGACCAAAAATATACCTGGAAAGTTCGCTCCAGCGGGCGCACATCAGTGACCGTGTGGGGCGCCGTCAGTTACCAAGGGCTAGGACCGCTCCACAGGGCTATAGGGCGGATGACGGCGGCCGACTACATGGACGTAATAGAAACAGTCCTTTTGCCCTACGTCCTGGACGGCCCCTTTCCAGACGAATTGTGTCACTTGCAACAGGATGGGGCGCCTATTCACACGGCAAAAAAAGTTCGAGAGCTTCTTGACAGCCTCGGAATAATGACATTGGACTGGCCTGCTAGAAGCCCGGAGCTCAATATAATCGAAAATGTGTGGGGTCTGATGAAAAGAAACCTCGCCAAACAGCCTGGGCTTGCGACATGCAACGCGGACGACCTGTGGTGCGCCATTGAAAGAGAGTGGGTCCAACTGAGAAATGACTCCACTCTTGTGGAGCATCTCTACGAATCCCTCACTCAGAGAATTCAGAGCTTACAGCTGTCTGGTGGAGTTGCAACGCGCTATTAGTTGGTGTATGTGCAACCAATTGCAGTCCCAGCTAATAAACTACGACAAGGTTTCTGCAGCGGCTAAGTTGCCGCTTACTCAAACTTAAACTGTCAGCAGTGAATGTTCACTCACGAAACGCACAAGGAAATAATACCGCATGCATGGCTTCATATTACATATGACACCTTTATTGATATGCACACGTAAGTTAATTTTAATAAATATCCAACGTCAAGGATATCCACACAGCGTTTTTCTATATGCGCTATCCAAACCTACATTTAGTCGCAATCAACGGACCGTTGGTTAGTAATGGTTAATAGCAGGTTGATGAAATTCAATCACAGGACACGGCAATAAATGCATTGAGCTATGAAAAAATCAGAGCGATGCGCAATATCCATTGTCCGGCGCATTGTCGGTATGACATGATACTGCGAACCGAGAATAAGTGCCCAGTATAAAACACGCCGATCCGGTGATTGC